>NC_092816.1:137788315-138080815 GCF_023375885.2 Dermacentor andersoni | reverse complement strand
ATGTGACAGGCGTAATTTAAGCAAGTTTGTTAAAAAGAAAGTATCAATAGCCCTCTAGTGGCTTTGTCAAAATATTTATTTCGGTATGATAAAGCACCAAAGGTGCAACTGCTGAAGTGAACCCAGCAGGGCTCGAAAACATGTCGTGCAAGTGTCAAATCACAACGGACGATAGAACAAGGACAATATACCAAGCAACGAATTCCAGTGCTCGACCGGCTGGCTGCTTCTTCATGTATTGGCCGAATAACAATTTGTTCCTGGAACTTGTTGCCTTATTCTGCAAATAAAATATTGGAATGGAAATTACGCAGACAAAGCAGGTTGAGCATAGTGCGTCGTTGAGAGAATCGCGTAATGTATGTGAAGCGTACTCGCAAAACTACGTTCTCTGTTTTTTTTTTTTTTGTTCTTAGACGTGAACAACCTTCATGCGCTGTTATCGATTGAATTTCATTCAAGGAAGTGGCAGAAAGACAGGAGTTTGCTGGGAGAACAACGTCATTCTTCGACCGACACACTATTTCATAATGTGACCCCACGCACAGAGGCCGCCAGTGCCCCAGTTCGCGTTGCAGGGAAAGCTCCATACTAAATGATAAAAGCAAATATTGTGCAGAAACCATCGACCACGCTTGTCAAGGTAAGCGACTATAGCTGATTCGCGTTGGTAAATTTATGATGCCCTCGATGGCCTGCGCTTGTTGCAGTGAGGATAATTGTACAACACATGTACTTTCACTGCGTAATTCCGCAGAGAACAGTTGTTCGGCACAAAATCTGTAGCGGTAGTAGAGGTCGCTGCACTTATTAGCCATATTCGTCGCGCACGTGTCCTCTTGATCGCCGGCGTGGAAGGCGACCTGCCGTCCTCCTTTGCCGTTGCCGGACCCCTCTCTGGCAGCCGCCGCAAGGGGAGATGGCGGCCCGGGAGAAGACGAGGGCTAAGACGACAAAGTAAACTTTCATCATCATTATCATCATCATCAGCAGCAGCAGCAGCCTATTTTACGCCAACTGCAGGACGAAGGCCTCTCCCTGCGATCTCCAATCACCTCTGTCCTGCGCCAACCGATTTCAGCCTATAGCGCCTGCGAATTTCTTAATTTCATCACTCCACCTAGTCTACTGCCGTCCTTGAGAGCGATTTCAGGCTCCGAAAAGCTCTCAGGCAAGAGCACGCGCGCCCTTTGCATCGCCGCCTTTGTGCCAGCGGTGAAAGTCCGACCACCACAGAGCGCCACGAAAGCGAGCGAAATAGCCAAACAAAGCTATGTTCACTTCAATATTTGGCATTGATTTTTTGTTGTTGTTGCTGTGGTAATCTGAATTTCATCGGTCGTGTAAACGAATCGTTTCAATCTTGCTCTTTCCCTCGTCTTATTCCACAGTTGCTGGTCCGGCCGGGGATATGCATGCATGGCCTGTGCGTGTGATGAAGAGTGATACGGCTAACAGAAGAGACGTGGCAACACGGCACATCGACGCAGGCTGTGACGCAATTCTTCCAAAATACATATTTCCAGGTGCTCACCGTGAAACGCCTGGCACTGTCAATCAGTTTGGGTTCCTTTTAATCAATAAATATGTCAGTCTATATTGTACTTTTGCCTGATAAGACTAAGTCTGTGTAGTGTAACACTACGTTTTACGCAATTTTATTCAATTCTTGTAATCTACCCCTTCGGGCTGGCCGATTCTAATGATATAGTAGCTCATATTTTTCCGGCCCTACTCGTTATACTGTCCTTGTGGTACCGTAGAACATCTACCTTAGTTTTCGCTCCTTAGCTGGCCCCAAATGCGGCTCTTCAAATGGGAGCATGGCCGTTGTTCTCTTGTGACCTTACTTAAGCAGCAGTGATGCCAACGTAGCGGTTTCCCACTGGATTTAAATGCCTCGTTCTCTTTCTTCCCCTTCTGTTCTTTTTCTTCTTCTTCCTTCTTTTATTTTCCTGCAGCGTTTAGCAGGATGAAATGCTTGTTTGAGAGCAGGGGCAATTTTTCGCAATTGTCCGGTCACGTTAGCTTGCTTTTGGCGGTAAAAGAATACGAAACCTTAATATACTTACGGCTGCTCCAGATTTTACAAACAAGCTGCTTATCCGTACTCTTTTCCGAGTAAAATAATATAATTATTGCAGTAATCGATAAACAATACCGTGCTTAAGATTACATTTAATGTAGTCTGAAGTAATGTATCATTTTATCAATTAACGCTGTTCTCCAGAGTCCCAATAGTGGGCGCGTGCCACGGTTCCCTGGATAAACACCACCACCACCACCACCACCACTGTCATCATCATCATCATCATCATCATCATAGTCGAACTGTGTCTTTCTTCCTCATTGCTAAGCTCGTTGGACGAAGCTGCTCACATCTTTTTAAAACGTCGTACGCAGTGAAGTCGCTCACACTACTTCTTGGACAAGCTTTGCATACGAGCGCCCAGAAAGAATACCAAACAAGGATGACGTCAAGTTAGGGGTGGCAAGCGGTGTTAAACTAATGCAGTTTGTGTCGTCATCGCATGAACAGCATCGCGAGTCGTCTATATTCCGAGTGCTGCGTGAGCCCGTTAGACAGAACTGGTGTCGCTCTGCTATATCGCATCCGCACAGAGTCAGGGCAAACTACAGCTTGGCGGTGCAAGACAGGACTTGACCCATCATCGTCGTGTGAGCATTGTCAAGCTGTTGGTGACATTGAACATTATATACTAAAGTGTCGTGAATTTGAAGCAGAACATACGAAATTAATAGATGGACTGAAGCGCAAGACGGCACCACACCCCAATGCAAGTGACACTTATAGTTCCCGCGAGGACATTGGATGATTAGGACGGAAGCGCATCGGCTCCTCCTAAAGCTCCTCCGTGATACAGGGTTGGAAAGTGATTGGTGAGCCGTATTGGTCGTCGTGGCTCTGAAACCATGCCACTTATATTGGGCTCCGAGTCAACTTGTTTTTGGAACCTGGTGTTGTTAGTTGCACTGCAAAGTGTGATTTCAGGCCATATCGCGGTTGGTAGGTGGGGTTCAGCCGGAGCAATTGCTGGTAACTTTTGCAAGTCCGCCTGCATCAAGCAACACTCCTCCTCCTCCTTCCATTAGACAGGCGCCAAAGCACGTTTTTTGTCGTGAAGAGTTATCAGTTCTTTTAAAGCAACAACAAAAATAATAACTAAGCCTTCCTAAGTAGATAGCTTGGGGCCCTACAACGTAAAACTATTCCAATATGTTTTTATTCCAATTTCCTGACGTCAAATTTGCGCAACCACCGACGCAAGCATCGGGCGGTGACCAGCAGGTTTGTCTGAACAGACCAATCAAACGCTATCCTCGCTTAAAGGAGATCACTTTTGTTTGCTTTAAGAACGAATAACATTGCCTACAGTGAGCAGCTTGTCTTACTTAATTGGCTGACAAGAGGTGAGGAGCATGCTCAAGGGGAAAGGAATTCGATGGGATCGAGCCAGTGCACTGAAAATCGATAACCGGATGAAGAGGGTGGTGCCGGCGTCTGCGATTGGTCCACTTTCCCTTAATTGGCTTGAGGTGGCTGGTCGAAAATCGCGGCGGCATGCACCGAAAGGTTAAGAATGCCGCTAAAAAGGATCCTCAGCAAAGGAAAGTTGGCTGAGTGAGGTCGTAAACGTGCAAAAGGTGCTTGAAAACGTTACACGACCACGCAAAAAGGTTTATTGTATGCAAATAAACCCATACTCTCTGGCAGGTGCGAGTAGCCAGTGCCTGAGCGATCGGCGGCAGGCATATTTTATTCCTTTCGGAACGGGGCAGCCTGCAGCTATTCAGAAAAAAATTCAATCTTGTTCGGCATATGAATGCATCTTTAACGCGTACACGGCACTTTGACGGCGTGCGTTTTCGCAGTTTTGTGACGTCGCGTGACAGGCAGGTGAAGTGGGTGCAGCCCGAACACTTTAGACCAGCAGCCGAGGGTTAATGGCTAAAAGGCGTCGAATCAGAAATAAAAATTTTTCTGTTTGGTCCAATAGTGCATAATCAGTGCGTACGCGTTATATCAGATGGGGAGTTATCGCGCTTTTCGTGACGTCGCGTGATAGACAGGGGAAGTGGGGGTGGCTCAAAAAAGTTTTTGACCAATCGCGGGAGGCTGATTGCACAATTGGAATAGAAAAGTTTGGAATAGCTTTACGTTATAGCGCCCCTGGTCTGCGGAAATCCGGTCTCTGGATCAGAAGGCCATTGATCCGGTGCCTGGCGGTGTAGACCTTGCGCCCCCATAAGCCGTTTCCTTACGCTTAAAGGGACACTAAAGGGAAAAATGATTTCTTCTGCGTCATTAAATTACCGTTCTACAACACGAAAAACACCAATCTTACCACGATAACACGCTTAGTAAGAAAGAAAAAGTACAAAAGCGAAATACAGGTGGCGAAGCCTCCTTGAAGTTTCCCGCACCAGGCCGCTGTGAGGTCATGGATTCTAATAGCGTCTTCTAGGGCCTACTTACTTATTTAGCGGTACAGATTGTTTGCGTTGTGTTCTAAAAGAAACAAATATTAAACATGGCAAGCTTGGTGAACCTTTACTGAGGCAACACCGCCCAAATACGAAAACATACCTGATTTATTGTTTTGCTTTAGTGTCCCTTTAATAATCAGGCAGTTCCGAGTTCCGTCGGCTGTTGCAGCGTTTCCTGTATTAAAGTAATAAAAAACGAAACGAAGGGAGGTGCATTCTGTATGTCCCGGTTTTAGCAAAGGACCCAACACGTTAACTATAACTGCACGCGTCTGCAGCACACCATGTCACTATTTGTAACACATTGTTGTTGATGTTGATTACACGTCAACATAGTATTCAACCACGAGAGGGATTGGCCACACAAGTGAGAAATTGAAGCTAAATGCAAGCGGCTTTGTGGACGAAGAAGCTGCAACGAACTGAAACAAAATGTTAGCTACAGAAAAAAAAAATGGAGGGGGGGGGGGCAAGAACCACAAGAGATAAAAAGTCAAGGGCGCTTAGGTATCCCTACGTGGGTGAATGCGAAAGTATTGCAATGACAACGTTTTACGAAACGTAATGGCATTGTTTTCACGTTGCCTTGTATAATTTCTCGCATCAAGTGCCTCGTTCGCGTAGTTGCGTGGACGTTCAAAGTAGCCCGGCGCAGCTACTGACTGATAGGTCGAAGTCTAATACCCCTGTCAAGCGGGCAAGTTAAGTGCACTTACGGCGAGTGCACTCGGTTTTTAAGTGCACTTTCCCAAATCTTAACGTCGCAGCGGAGTGTACTCTCAGATGAGTGCACTCAAGTCGGAGTACGTTCACGGAACGCACTTTGCTGGCCGAGCGCGTAGCCTCGCCGCCAACGGTTTGAAGGAGTGCCTAGCCTCGCCACCAACGCTTTCAACGACGCAAAATGTAATGCATAGAAAAAGGACACAAAAGTTCATTTCAATTATTGAGCAGCTTTTAACAATATATTTTGTGTTTAGCGAGAAGCGAAACAGCACAATAAAGAAACGAATTTATCATGTACGCAACTAACGGCGCCAGAATGATGCGGCACTGCGGCGCCGGCTTGTTCTTCCAGTTCGTGTTTATTTTGGTGTGAAAGCGTGCTGACCACGCCGGTCGTGCTTTGAGCCGTGTGCGTGGCATTTTGCAGTGTAGCTAAATATCGAACTCGCCGTCTTTGCTCATATATACTCGCTCATATTCTGTTCTAGCAGGATCATGAGCAGGATCAACTGCCGCACGCCGCCGTGTTGTTTTGGATTGGCTAGGCATTCGTCTTGGCCAGCATTGACTTGCACCACACTTATAATAAACACATCTTCGTTTTTTGTTGAGAAAAATAGATGAAGTTTGTTTTTATATATAATTCTACTTAAAACAATCGCTTTTTAGCAGCTTTCTCTTGTTAATTTCCATCTTTAAAAAACGCGCTCTTAGTCTGTCGCCATTTTTTTTACTGCGAGTGCACTCTGTTTTCCCGTTAAGAAGCCCGTTGCCTAAAGTGTGACTCAAGGTCCCGAAGTGCACTCCCCGTAAGTGCGCTTAACTTGCCCGCTTGACAGGGGTATAAGGTTCGTCCACCAGAGCGCACGTCATAACTCACCGAAATCACCGCATTGACTGGCAGTGGGCTAGTGCAGTTGGCGCCTTCGCAGAGGGAGAGGCAGTATGGGAACGCTGGCACGGTTAGCGGCGTCGGTGCCAGCTGTGGAAGAAGACGAAGGCGCGAGCAGTGGCACGAGCGCGTCTCTTTGATCATGTGACTTTCTGTAGCATTTCCAGCCGTGCTGCCGGATCTTCCGCTTCATGGGCCGTATAATGCAGTCGCATTAAAATGGTGCAAGAAAAAAAGATATAGCAGAAGAAGAATGGTCTCATTTACCGATCCGTATTTCGTCTCTATATTATATGCAAGTGTAAAGTTCATTTATTATTTCACGGGGGCATCACTGGGCACGTACCACGCGGCCAACACGCGAGAGCGCGCCGTTTGCACGCGGCGCTCGGACCTGGAAAGAGAAGGAAGAGGAAGAAGAACGAAGTCTGCGAACGAACGCGCTTGCACGCTGTACCCGGAGCCCAACGAATTCTCGCCTTCAGGGTACTACTGGTCCCGTCTTCTTCACAAGAGCTGCGTGATCACATCTAACACAAAAGCTGTTAGGTGCAACGGTGAGTGTGTGCCATTTTTTGTCTTTCTTTGTGTGTGACTATAGGCTGGCGACCACGATACAGTATATCCTTCATGCGATGATGCATACGTAACAATGCCTGTAGGAAAGTTGGGCTGAAATGTAAATGCAGGGTACACCAAACGGTTGTGAGTATTGTGGTGTCGCCGATGAAGTCGGTGCAGACTCCTAACGGCAAACAAAGCACGGTGCCGAGCCGGGTGACGTGGGAGCAATGCGTTCGCATAGCGGGGAGAACAGTACGTTTATTGAAGAAATGTAACGAAAGTTGTACAATAATGGCCGCTAGGTGTGCTTACTTCGGCACGGAAGGACAGCCTGGTGTTTGCGTAAATAGGACCAGGCAGACTTAACCATACGCATAGGCATACCATAGGCAGACCAGACTGAACACATACGCATGAAGTCTTAGGCATCGGCTCGCTGACCTGTTGGCGTGAAGGTAATGATGACTAGCGTGGACAAAAGTGAAGCGATAACCCGAGAGTTTTCGATGTCCGTGTGCCATAGCTCGTGGAAGCCCCGTCTCGTCATATCGGCCAACCGCCTGGTGCCTACAGCTGCAGCCGTACTCACTTGAGCGCCATCGAAGGAGCATGCGGCGGGCGGCGACCTTCCTGCTGCTGTCAGCTCTGGCTTCGACCGCTCGCGCCGCCGAGCCCATGCGCTGCATCGTGCAGCCCACCCACGGCTCGGTGCTGGAGACGAGCTTCCTCGTGGGCTGCACGGGAGGAGAGGAGGGCGTCCCACTGCGCGTCTACCTGCGGGACCATGCCACTGCCGGCCCCTACCAGGTGCGTAGGTGCAGTCGTACGTGCGATGAGTGACTGACTGGTCGTTGCGGAGAGTAATAGGGTTGACGTAACAAGGTGTCGTAAAAGCTACGACGCACATTGCAGTGGGAGGCTTCGGAATAATTTTAAACACCGTCGGCTCGCCGAAGCGATGCCCAACGGTCGCTCAGATTAATGTTTGTTATACCTTAATTCATGCGGCACAGAAAGGTTGATTACTAGCGTGCAAGATGATTTATTGGTTTCGCGCCTAAACTTCAACGCCGGCACTTCAGCGCGGCGTGACCGATCTGAAAGCATATTATAATAGTGTCGGTTTACCGCCAAAATCTACATAAAGTTTATAAGTCTAGGCCTTGGTCCCATTATAATACAACCCATGCCCCCTTTGTCGACATTTAATTAAATAGACCTTAAGAGGAAGCTTTAACTGGGCGGCTCCTATCTAATACATGAGAAAGGAGAAAACTCTTTCTCTCGGCAATGTCTGCACCAATCTTCATGAGGTTTCTTGCGCTTAAAAGAAAAAGCTAAAATATAGTGACTGTTGGAATCGGATTTTCGATTTAGGCCGTTGATGTGTTTTCCTTTTTATTTTTATGTTATATATTTGAATTTCAACCTCAACAAATTTCCCCTGAGCTTACGCTAAACAAGAGTTTAGCGTGACTCACGTATGTTTCTTCAGATAAAAAAAAAACACACACAACAGGCCAGTACGATCACGGATTTACAACGTGTTACGCAGGGTCGCCTTGTGCACGTACTTCCGGGTCCTGGCGCGTACCGCGTAAAACTGCCCATGGGCGACGCCGAGCAGGCTTACGCCATGGGGCTGCACGTGCACGGCGCCGACTCGCCGCCCACGAACGTCACCGTGACACCGCCGCACCACTGCGAACCACTCGCACAACTGGTAGGTGACGGAGTTGGTGTCACGTGACCGTACCCACTTATGTGCGTACCTTTACCACATCACTATAGCTCATAGAATGATGGGTGTAACGTTAAGGGATAAGAAAAGAGCAGATTGGGTGAGGGAACAAACGCGAGTTAATGACATATTAGTTGAAATCAAGAAAAAGAAAGGGGCATGGACAGGACATGCAATGAGGAGGGAAGGTAACTGATAGTCATTAAGGGTTACGGACTGGATTCCAAGAGAAGGGAAGCGTAGCAGGGGGCGGCAAAAATTTAGGTGGGCGGATGAGATTAAGAAGTATGCAGGGACAACATAGCCACAATTAGCATATGACTGGGGTTGTCGGAGAAGTATGGGAGAGGCCTTTGCACTGCAGTAGGCGTAGCCAGGCTGATGATGATGACGATGATGATGATAGCTAATCTGTCTAATCTATTCACTGCGGTGCTTTGATATCGATGATGGGAAACACGCACCAAGAACATTTCCGCCAAGAACATACTTCATAAAACATTATGACGAAGTTGTAGCCTTACTCCTCTCTGGTGTGCTTAAGCGGGATTATCAGCATTGTTTTCCTTAAAAAACAGTGTTTTCAGCTTAATATTCAGCACGGCTCATCTGTTGTTCACGTACGACCGCAGTTCATTCCTTACAAAGTCGAATCCCTCTTTGTGACACTTGCAAAGTTTATACTCCTTATTATTTCACTCCTCGCCCGCCTCTAGCACCCGCAGAAGCATATGCCTATGACAAGACAAGCTGATGCTACTATACCTCTTCTTAATCGCGGTTCCTATGTACTGTTGTACTCAATCTTACGGAACGTTTGCAGGTGGCGACCCCTGGAGGCGACGTGCCCGTTGACAGTTCGGTGCACCCGACGCTCTCTCTGGTGGCGGTAGCGGCGAGCTACGCAGCCGCCTGCGGACACTCGCCGGACTCGACGTCGGCGTTGCTTCTACCGCTGCTCCAGAGGGCGAGGGTGCGCACGCCGCTGCAGCTGGAGCACGGCGCCGAAGCACTGCGCGCTCTGGGATTCGCAGTCGCAGGCACGTTGAAGCACACCGTTTACATGAAACGGGGCAGTGGCGGATCACGGCATCTTTTAACCCTCGCACTGCCACTCACGAGATAACTCGGGCACCGACCCACGAATATCTGCTGATCCTTAAGTATTCTCGCTTTGTGTTTTAAGAGCACTGCCTCTCTCTCCAAAAGCAGCAAATCGGGCGAGAAAGAACATTGCGAACCTGTTACGTCATCTGTGCAGAATACCCCTAACCACAGAAAACTTGGAAGGTGAATTGGCAATAAGTGGAGCAAATGTATCAGTATTCTGCCGTTCTCCCTCATGGGGGCAGCTATGGCGACTGAGTGTGGCAGGTCCGTGAGCGTTTGGACCATGGAGGAAGGAAACTTCCTTCCTTCTTCTATGGTTTGGATAGACGAATGGGGTTATGCTCACTCGCTCACTCACTCACTCACTCACTCACTCACTCACTCACTCACTCACTCACTCACTCACTCACTCACTCACTCACTCACTCACTCACTCATCTACCATTTCCGGCGCTTACAAACCTAGGGATGTCTTCCGGCGGGCAGCTGGGCGTGACCAGGCTGGCGTCCCATTGGGCGGGCGCCCTGCGCTCGCGGAGTCTGCTGTCGGCGCCGCAGCAGCCCAGGCTCGCCTCGTCTGTGGCCCTGCTGCGCGCCGTGGCCACGCTGCACGGCAACGCGGTGCGAGATCCCTCGTCGTGCCACCACGGACCGTCCAGGACCGTGCCCAGGTGAGGGAGCCACACGGCGGCATGTGATGACACACTATATGAAAGCACTCGATTGAAGATTGGAACTACGGGAAATTGGCCAATTGATAGGGATTTACGGGTGAATTAATGAATGAAACCACGTTTATTCCACATTAAAATGCGCCAGCGACGCTGCGGTGGAAAGGGGAGATGTGTTATTGCAAAAGGGGAAGGGTAAGGCTGCCTCCGTTTTATTAACGAACGTCCTGGAGGCAGCTAAGTGAGGGCCGCATGACGCTTGTGGCTGTCGCGGAGCCGATCGCCGACGGGTGGTGCCGCAGGGTCCTGGAGGAACAGCAGCAGTGCTCGCCAGAGCTCGATGGCATGGTCTGGAGACGTGGTATCCGGGCAAGCCCAAGTCCGGAGAGAAGGCCAGGGTCCCCGCTGTATGGTGGCCAGGGCACGAAGCCTTGGTGGGATGTAGAGGGGCACTCCCAACAAAGATGTTGGAGATCAGCACGACATGTGCACATGGAACAGAACCCACTTACGGATGGTGGTGTGCCACCCCTGTGGGAACGGTTCAGCAAGTGAGGAGTAAGGAGGGTGCTTGTCTGAATTCTCCGAAGCAAGACTGACTCTCGCCGTGTGAATACCTTCGGTGGAAGTGACGGTATAGAGAGGGGATTGCCCACTGCTGCGAGGTAGGCGGCACGTCGTTGTTTGGTCGCATGCTTGTCTGCCATTGGGTCTGCTACCTCAGGTGTGGTAGCTAGGAGAGGATAAGGATTATCGGAGGCTCTAGCTAGCGCGGTAGAGAGATGAGCGCGCGCCAGTCTATGAGCCTTCTCGTTTCCGGCGATACCGCAGTGCGCAGGGACCCAGTGAATGGTAACATCGTGACCGCATTCGCGGAGCAGGCGTGCCTGGTGCCGGATCTTCTGCAGTACGGGATCTGTGTAAATAACATTAGCACATGCCCGATGGGCAGCCTGGGAATCTGTGTACACATGATGGTGAACAGGGTCAGTTTGAGACGAAGTTGCGAGGACCCACTCTAAATAATCTAGGATGGCCATTAGCTCAGCGCGGGTGCTGGACATTGCTTCTGCTGATATATGATGGCGGCGGTTCTGATTTTCGTTTGTCTGGTCGTACCACGCAGTGGCATAACAGGTGTTACTAACGTCGTCTGCAGGCAGTGCAGCGTCCGTGTATACGATGCGTTCAGTCAAGGAGAGTGAACTCGTAGCCTTGGCATGCCTCTTGGCATATGCAAGGCGCGAGAAATCGGCCAGGCGTGAAAACGTGGACAAAAGTAGAGGGGGCTTTCGTTATATTTCTGTGTGCACGCCTGGCCTTCCTGTGCCGTGAATCCCGGCGTGAATGTCTGGTCTAACCAAGCACTTAAAAAAGTAAAAAGAAAGGCCACACGGCAGTTTTAGCAGCTGCATTTGATGCTATGATAGGTGCCATATGGCGTGTTAACTTCGTATTCTTTGATGGGACGACAGACCATTCCTCCAGTATCTCAATTTGTCTGAACTTCAGTGGCGGTTTGCGGTTTGCGCGCATCATTTTATTTGTGGCTGTATAATCCGTTTAATGCTGTGCAATGCTGCTAAAGCTATGGTAGCAAGGCTACACATTGTTTTCCCACTGTCAGTCAGGATCCGCAGCCATTACAATATTCTTGCGCTACATTTATTTGCAAGAGTTAAAGATGACAGGCATTCGTGACGTTGAATATAATATTAGCGAAGATGACCGGTGTTGTGATCGGCCCGGAATTCGACTTCTCAAGTGTGGGAAACGTTCAAGCTCGCTTTCCCGCACCGAGGTAATTGCACTTATCTCCGACAAAGCGTCACCTCTATGGACCCTGCCCCGGCCTCAGCGGGCACGAAGAAGAGGAGGTCGTCGGCTTCACAACCTTTCAAGGGGACACCAGCTGCGCTGTTCACGCAGGCACTGATGCTTCCATGGGCGCAATCACAAGCAGACTTCGACTGACACAAGACCACGTGAAGTGAATGACCCTTTCCGTGGGGACCTCTCCACCGATTGTATCGGCTGTACGCGAGGGCTTAAAGGCCTGGCCTCGGCCGTCCTGGCCCAGGCCAGGCCTGGGCTGTCCTGCGGGCCATCCTGGCCCCCAGGTTTGACAGAACCGCTCGAGACTCGGATAGAGTCACAACCATGCACCAATGAAGTGAATACATTCTTTCTGTTTTTTTCATCGTCACGATGTCCTCCTTCATCGCCATCTCGTGATTCTTGCGTTGAAGACCCACCTCACCCGATCGAGATAATTTCACCGGCAAATGGGTAACACCAACTAAAAAAGAAAAGCTTTGTGAATTCTATTTCGGTTCATTATTCACTTGCACCATTTCTTAGTGGTGATTGAACTGTTTTCTGTACGGCTAGCCTCCTCTGGTTGCAGTACCTACTGGAAATATCTTTATGGCTCTTCTACTTAATGAACTCCAAAAATTATGCAGGTTTAGTGCCTTTGTGTAATCTTAAGACATGGCGACTATATAAAGGGTGTTCCAGATGTCATACATCGCGTTTTAAAAGAGACTGGTCATTCTACACGAAGACAACAAAGAGCATATTGTTTACAATGAAGTAGAGTAACCGCGAGTAATCTTTTTGTTGGTGCCATTCAATATATTATTTAATTCAAATTACCTAATTTTAGTTTACTTCTCTGAATGTCGTGCTGCGAATGAAGACATTGTAGAACATCGAGGGAAATTTAGAACTGGCATCTTTTCAGCCAGGTACTTCTTTTACCCGTTTATTTCTTCCGTATGATAAAGAATGCCCCCCCCCCCTCCCCCCAAAAAAAAAAAAAATTACGCGACTAAACGCCCACCTGCATCAAAAAGGAGTGCCCTCAAAGCAAGCACAGGAATTAGTAGGCGATCTATCGCACCTCCGCAGTGACAGTGCAACGCATTAGTGTTGCTACGGGCTGAGCAGTGGCACTTCTGCTAACTGCTACGGAGCTTGTGTGAGAGCGCTGCTTTTTGTTGCGATCTGAATGTTAGTCACGTGATATCTTTCGCAGGATTATTCGGAAAAAATAAATGGGCAAAAGGTACCTGGCTGAAAACATGACACCTTTAAGTTTGTTTCAATTTCCTACAAGTTCTTCAATGACAGCAAGTCATTCAGAGCAGTAATTAACAAAATTGCTAATTGCACTTAATCAATAAATTGAATGGCAGCAACAAGAAAAGTTACGGGCGACAACTCTACTAGACTGTGAATAATCTGCACTTGGTTATCTTAGCGTAGAATGACCCGTCATGTTTAAGAACACGACGTACGCGACGTACGTACGCACGACGTACGTACACGACGCTGGGACACCCTGTATTATGTATTATTGCTGTTGGCTCTCATGTCCATATCGTCGTTGTTTTATTGCGATAGCAATTATGCGGACACTCCAGGCGCATTTCTGCCGTCGGTGTTGCCGTGAGGTTCCGTATAAAGTCCAAGAGCGATAAAATCGTCGTCGTGTGCCATATGCTGTACGTACGAGGGAAAGCTTGCGACGGTGAGCAGGCGATCGCGGCTCAATCTCGCGCACGCAGTGGCGGAAAGCGGGGAGGAAGCACGCCGCCTTCCGTTGCGCGCAAGGTTACGGGGGGAGGGAAGAGGGGCACGTTCTACTCCGGACGTCCGCGCGCGCTGTATCTTGAAAGCAATCTGCGACCAGTACAGAGTCCGCGCTGCGTTGTCTTTTTGCAGCTCAGTTCGCGTTCATGCGAGCGGCAGCACGAAGCTGATTTCGCTCGCTGCTGCTGCCGCGTTTCCTCACTGCACCGTTTTCACAGCGAGTTTCCGCGGTCATAGAGTGAGATGTGTTCATGTTTGCTTGCGTGCGTGACTCCATAATTTAGTTAGTATGCCTATGTTTACAAGTTTACACGGCCGATAAAACTACTATCCTTACTTCGTATAGCTGTGCACTAATTGTCTATCGCAATCGATGCTTCTCCTTTGTGGCGAAACTGCGACTTCTATGTTTCTCTTCTTTTCAAGCGGGTGGGCGTGGTGTTTCTTTCTGTATGTATATGTGTGGTGTTTATACATGTCTGCGTGAATATGTGTTAACTGCATACGATAGTCACGTGTTTGCTATATAGAAGAATAATCCGCCAATCGAGCATGACGCCTTCGTGTTGTGAGCTTTCAATGACTTACACATTGCAACCTGACGATAATAGATATGGTGATAAAATCCTCAATTTTTAAGCTTAATTTTCTATAGTGACCAAAATCATTCTAGCTGATTACCTGATGTAATGTAAAGGAGCATTGACAACTGACAATTCCTAGGCGAAGGATTAACTGTTGGGTTAGTTGGTGTCGCCTGAGTGTTGAGGGAAATTAGTGCTAAAAAGCACAAGCGCTGTGTTCCTCTCCGCTTCCGGCGTACGTGCCCTCTTTTGGCGCCAATTGCCACTGAACAGGTTGTATTGCGGCGGCAGCATTGGCGTCGCATGAATAAAATACCCGGCGCTCCCATCCTCAACAGCGCGGGTGCTGCGCTCGGCACGCGCCAGCACCGGCTGGCGTTCGGCAGATTAAAAGCTAGCCTGAGACATCGCTGACGGCTCTAGCCACCGCCGGAATCCCAATATCCTTCCACTGGCTGCCCTCACATGTCGGGGTAGCCGGTAACGAGGAGGCGGATACCTACGCCAAAGCTGCCCATCATGATGTAGTCCCGGTTACCAGAGCGGTAGTGGCTTCGGACTACACGAGACACCGGCTACGGTGCCTGCTCACTTCCATTCACCCGGACCCCCGAGTGGCTAGTGGCAGGGCCCCCAAGCCACTTCCAGAGAACGGCCTCTCCAGAAGAGACCATTACACACTCCTGCGCTTGCGGACTGGCTGCACCTGGACTGCGGCCCGGCTGTACGCCAAGGGCCGCGCCACGTCACCTGCCTGCAAGAGGTGCGGGGACCCCGAGACTCTGGTGCACCTTCTCTGTGCCTGCCCATCCTTGGTGCAGGAACGCTCCACAGTGATCAACACCTACAGACGCCACGGCCTTCCAGCGGCCACAGAGACTGACCTGCTGTTCCCGGTGTGTCCACAGCCCCCTGGGCTGCGAAGCCTGCTGGAGTTTATAAGTTTCACGGGAATAGACACCCTATAAGCGCCCGCTACAACGCTGGCAACTTTACTGAGGACTGCCACCTCTCGCGCATAGTGGAGTCTATTAGGCCACATCCTCCCTCTTTCTCTGTCATCTTTCACTTCCCACTCCCTTTCCCCTGACGACGCTTCGCCGTGCTCCCTCACGGGTTGCAGAATCAAGCGTCCTTCCTTTCTTTAGATCACTATCATCATCGTGTCCTCTCTGCACTCGTCAGAGATATGTCGACACCTACGGGTTCGCACTGTCACCCGTCGCCACAATGTATTCTTAGGAGACCAGCGCCAGCGAGATTAGACCACAACCTCGTCAGGAGGCTGTAAGCTTGCCCCAGTATAACCTTGCGCAGTATAAGCAACGTGAAACACTCGCTTTTTACACCTCGCGCAGAGCTCTGCTGTCGACGCTGGACGAAGTGCAGCGTACCCTGGCGTCCTCGGTGCAGGACTCGCTGTCGCTGCACCTGTCCGGCTACGGGGTGTGCGTACGCGGTGCGCAACCACGCGAGCGCGTCACCACACTGGGGCTGCCCAACGGAAGCGTTGTCAACTTGGAGCCAGCCTCAGCTGCCAGGTGGGTTGCACTTCGATCATGAATTATGACTCAGTGTTCTTAAGGCATCAAATTTGTATATTCGTGTTCTGGAAACACGGCGCTAGCTTAGCAGAAAGATGTAAGTGGACCTGTAGCATGAATGTTTATCCCACATCAGCCCAGTCGTCGTAATAAAAAAAAATCGGTGGATCCCAAGCTTAGGTGTGAAGGGATGATAAGCGAATCTTTCTTTGTTGTTTAGTGAAGTCCTCGCTTCGTCTTCTTCTTTTTCACTTCTATGTAGCTCGGCTGCACACTCGGCTGCTTGTGTTGCCAACTTCTTCAATTCCTTCCTATTGTTCTGCTTGTCCATTTGGTCACCTACTCACCCAGCGACATATGCCCAATCTGGGAGATTGGCCATTTATGTTCCCATAGCCAGTGGCACACGCCCAGCTGGACTTACCCAGTGTCCAAAGTTGCCTACTCGGGCATTATCCAGCGGCACATACCCTTTATCCAAAGATGTTGCAAACTCGGCAAGCCGGCAGTCAGCACAGCCAAAGGAGGGGAAGAGGCAAAGGAAGCTTCGCTTTAAAATGTATTGATTACGAATATTGACCTCCTACAGGTGATGTACTATATATGGAAAAGTAACAGCCTCTGGATGCGAACGTTTTCGTGAATATATAGACCCGGACTTGTTCGCGCTCTCTTGTACAGCCGTCGTCGCTGCTTAGTTGCCTCTGCAAGTTTCGCCAATATTGTTGCATGGAAGTTTCAGAATAACATAGGACTTATAAAAAGGTAGCTTCGAAGTGACTACTAATGCTATACATAGGTGATTCGTGGTTTCTCTTGGTATGTGGCCGAAGTCGGAACGCAAAAACAACGTCGGTTTCACATGTGTCCATTGCTGAGACCCCAAGTACATATATTTCACATTACTTTGAATATTTTTCAGAGCTAACAAGGTATTGATTACGCAATGTGTTCCCCACAGATACGATGTCAGATGCATGCTACGCGGGTGAAAGTCATTTGCTCATAGTTATTGCCAATGGCTTTCAAGAAAATTGACGCTCACTTGCCACAGGCCGTTCTATCGTTACAGACGACGAAAAGCAACCATGAAGTGCGTTTCCAATATGGCAGAATGACAATGTCCAGGACGCATCGTAAACATGACAACTCACCACACGATGCCGCATCTTCAGCTCTGTGTTTATGCACGCTAAAGTAGTTTTTACCATATCAAACATGAGGAGATGGGTATTTTGTTCACGCATGATGAAGTCCTACTTCTGGCATTTAACAATGACAGCTAAGCAAAACAAAATTGGTTTTCACATTGGTAATATACCACTTGAATATGAGCCGTTTTGAAGAGCAATTAGGTCACTGAGTTTCCATCGGGTCTCGGGGTACTACATCTACTGTCATGTGAAGGAGGCTGGAGCTGGCTCTTGGATGTAATCATTTTCGGCCCGATAAGGATATATAGCAGGCGTCATAAAGCAAAATTATGCTGCAATTAAAATTAAGCAAAATTTCACGAAGAGTTTCACAGCTTACCATTGATATAGCAGTGGCATAACTCTGCAAAAGGAACTTCCGAACGCATCTCAATTTTTCCCGCCCCAAGGTGAAATACGGCAGAGAACGCACTGAAATAATTACGTGAAATACGTGCGAGAGATTCGGTTTTGATTTCAGTAATTGAAGGCTGCACTGTCAATCTTGCAGCACTCTACTTAGGTTGAAAACATCATGTGCTTCGTCGCACTCATGCGCCCTTTTTGGTTGAAATAGCTTAAGAAAGCAGCCGACAGCTTCTCACTCACACCGGTAGCATTCTCATTTTTCTTTTAATTCAATTGGCTTCTTTTGGATACTTCAGACATTTTTAGGTCTTCCAATGTCTGACCTCTTTCACGGCGCTCTTCAATCGCTGCGAGTGCATTCCACAGGTTCATGTCCGACTGAGAAAAGCGAGAACGCCCGCCGTTCTAGCTGACAATGAATAAATGTTAACCCCAGAAATGGACGTCGATGCAATTGTGCCGTAGTTCGTTCGAAGTCCGACATATGCTGAGCCCTAATTCTACAATGCCAGCGGGACAAAACTGACTGGCCTGTCACAGGCCACTTTTAGTGAAGCTTTCCTTGTGGCGTCCAAGGTGTACACTTTGTGGCCTGCCGTGGCGCTGTGGCGCATGTGGATGCTAATGTGATTAACGTTCATGGCTTACTTTCCTAGTCACAGATTATAGATAAAGGAGTCTTCGGCAGCATGGTTTGCCAATACATTGCTCCTATACTACTCGTATTAACATCGGCAGTCATCGTGAGATGAGTAATTTCTTTGCTCTAGCAAACCTTTTCTTCAGTGTTAGTTTGCGTCAGAAAGACCAAGACATGCTTCGTGTGGCAGCTTAACGAGCGGGATTCTCATACAGGTGTCTATTTTCCGCATGCAGGTGCCTCGTGATGGACGTGAGTCCGTTCCCGTGCGCGGACGACTCGCTGCTGAACACACAGTTCGTGATGGTCAAGCGGGCTGACGGCCACTCGGCGGATCAGGCGTCGATAATGGTCGAGCTGTTCCTGCGGAAGCGGCGACCCGACTCACCGCTGGCCGCAAATAACCGCGCGTACGCTAGTCGCGGCCTCGTCACACTGCACAAGTTGGACGTGCCGGCAGCCGCGGCGGGATTCGACCTGCTTGTCCATTTGGAGCCGGAGAGGCCCATAGATCTGCTCCAGGTGCGCTGGAAGGAAGGGGGAATGCGAACTGCACTTGAAATTTCGCAGCGTTATGTCGCATTTAGGTATTTAACGCAGAAAACTCGGGAATTTCGAACTTGGATATCTGCGACATTGACATGTGCTTAGGGAAAGAAAAAAAAAGAAACACCTTCGAAGGAGACAGAAAAGACCACAGTGCCGGAATAACGCTGTTCTAGAACTGATTTACTGCCTTGAAAAAAAGAAAGAAGAACAGACCGAGCCAGTCCCACAATGACAAACTGAATCGCCCAAAACATGGCACTCGCGTCCGACCACCTGTCCCAGATTTTGTTTCTGCGTCCGACCAACTGCCACAGACTTTCTTTCTGTCTTCTTCTAAGGGTTCATTTTTCATAAGCTCTGAAAGTTCTTGGTATTTATTCCGCAACTCGTATTTCTTGGCTAGGCGAACTATGCAGCACTTGTCGCGCCCACCATGCGCTCTCTGTACTGCGCTGTCCTGCTAGCACATAGGTTGTTAAATGCCTTTCGTATGTGGTCTTTTGTAGCGAGGCTTGTGTGTTCACAAGCGTAGCTGTTTGGGGAGCTGGTAATGCATGGATTAGTGTATGTATTCCACAAAAAACGAGGACAAAATGGAAACACGGGGTCACACGTAGCGCTAATTTCAACTCAAATCAAGGCAGAGAGATGGGCTATTTGGAATTTATACAACTTGTCCAACGCTCCAGCGTTCTATCTTTTATCTCGTTCTTTTTGTTTCTGCGCCTCCTTTAATTTTTCTTACGCTATGGAACATGTCTGTTTAATTTCATGCGCATTTTTATTGAAGCGAACCTTGCATAATTAGCATGCTACAACAATAATGTGTTCAGCAGCTCAAAGTGTGTTCATCCGCGCCTGGTCGTCCGCTCAGCGTTGCTTAGCATGCTGAGGAGACGTTGCATGGCATGGTGTCGATACATGCACTACGGGTGGTAAATTGATTCAACCAATGTTTTTGCATTGTAGCCATAAGCTATGTGTACATGAATGACTCCTTGGAGCCTCCTTAGGCATCAGTAAGGGCGATTGCCCTTATATGCCTGTTCACCCGCGCCGCATCGCCCGCTCTGCGTCCAAATTCGGATGGATGGATAGATGGATGCTATCAACGTCCCCTTTGAAACGGGGTGGTGGGCTGCGCCACTAAGCTCTTGTTCGTAGTTTGCCTAATGTTATCTATATTTTTGAGGAAACGCACAAACACAAAGAATACGTAGCATCAAACTTCTTGAACAATTCCTGGGAACTCTGTTTTTGTATGCCTCCGTTGTTTATGGTCTCCCTACTTTTCTGCCACCAAACCTCCAATCACCTCTTACTAATCTCTATAGCGGACATGGTTGTTTCCCACGGGCTATCCTTGAACCCAAGAGTTCCAAGGAAGCCAGAGGAGCCTAAGCCGGCAGCTGGGTAGATGTCTTCACATTCTAGTAGACAGTTTTAGTATAGCGTAAAATGCTTGCGTTAGCGTTAGCGTGCGACGCAACGCTAGCGCAAAGAAAGGCTGCACTGCGCGGCACAAGGTAGTGTTTTAGAATAGCGGAACGGAGAAAAGCGCTAACGTTAACGCAAACTTATACGGCGCCATCTAGATGTAAAAACACGAAATACTGGAAAGCCACATCCACAAGATATATCGAGCTGATCCAATGCCGAATCCACAAGTGTGTCATTAAGTCAAGCTTATCCAAAGCCACAGTCGCTGCGTTAATTACGCATGTAGGTGTTTGGTTTCAGTGTTGTTTTGCCGAGAGTCGCGAAACATACCGATTATTCTTAGCATGCCGCGATCGAGTGTTCTGTGGCACTCATATTGCCTGTACTTTTTAAGTTGGGATGACATAGACGCCTTCATACTTCAGGAACGAGAGCGACCGCGCAGGTTGAATTGTTCTCAAGAGGCGGCCTGCTCAACATCGAGGTTATTCCGGAGGGGACTTTTCGCCGGCAATTTCGCTTCCAGAAAGCGGATTTCCCACTTCTTTCCACTTTTTTGCAACAGACGCCCATCTTGACGTCTGTCCGAATGGGTTCAAGGCGAAAACCTCGTTCAGCACGTTCATGTCGTCGTCGTTAGTAAAGCGCGCATGCATTGTGACCACAGCACCGACCACACTACTTTGTTTTGCCGCGGAAAAGGTGTCATGCATTGGCTTGACATGCGGCTTTACACCAAGCGAACGAGCGAATACACTTGGGCGTCATCTCGAGGCGAATACAGCAAACATGAGCAAACATGAGCAAACCCTCTCGTTAAGCCTACTGCGCCGCTAATCAAGAACGTATATAGTAAACAACGTCCATTTGTCACCTGTACGCCGCTGTCGAAGCATCATCACACAAATCTAAAGCAAACACAAGCAACGAGTGGGGAACGAATGAGCCGAACAGTGCAGGCCGACGACTCGGTAGATCCGAAGCGGGCGGCTCTCACTTCGACTGTAGCCGCCATGTTGCCGTACGTAAGGCTCCCCTTGCGTTCGTAGCGTTCACCGCTAAATCCCGAAAATAGCGTACGTGCGTAAGAGCTCCAGCACCATTTGCGTTCAGCGCATGCGCAGTGTGGTGCGCGCAACGCTAACGCTAACTCTTTGCGTTTGCTGCTTTACGCTATAATAAACTGTCTAATAAAACATGTTCCATCGTTCTCCTAGCTTTACCGCAGCAAGCACATGTTTCTTCGCCTTTGGTGTTCGCTCTTAACTACGCGTTCTAAGGCATCCTTATTTCACTCGAAAGGTAAAGAGCTTCCCGTTGAGTTATCATAAAATGTTTCTTTCCTGATTTCGATTTCTCCTTTCAGGTAGTTACTCATAGCTGGTTTGTTTTCCATTGCCGCCACCACTAACATTGTCTCAGCTTCTCTCACTTTGCGTTTGACGTTCTTTGTTGCTATGTTGC
The DNA here is from genome assembly GCF_023375885.2 of Dermacentor andersoni. Taxonomy (NCBI): domain Eukaryota; kingdom Metazoa; phylum Arthropoda; class Arachnida; order Ixodida; family Ixodidae; genus Dermacentor; species Dermacentor andersoni. The sequence goes on along the minus strand of NC_092816.1, from coordinate 138,059,222 downwards.
TCACCATACCGGTCGTATACTTGCTGGTAAGCTTCCTAGTTCTTTTCCTTCACTGTGATCGAATCAATGCTTTTTCTGAACAAAAACTTGGAAAACTCTCCCAGCCCGTTTACTTTCTTCCATATTCTTCAGTCACTCTTCATAATCAATTTTAGTCACTTCATAACTTGTCCAGCCCCTATCACCCTGAGCAGCTTCATTAGTTCACGCCGCATAGGTGGCCCCCTGTACATAAACAGGTGCAGATTTTGAAGGCTATGCTTACGCTGGTCGCACACTTTCGAACCAATTTTGTGATCTGGAAACACGTCGCAGGTGTTGGATTTTGGACACCACCTATTTGGCGTCTGCTCGCCACCGTCATCGCGTGCCATACTAGAGCGCAGTAGTAAATTAATCGTGAAGTGAAGAATTAGTTCTTTATAGTGAACCGCGTTGTCAACGAGTCACCAGTGCTACTAAGGCTTTGGCACCTTCTGCTAACTGGAAATCAAACCCCTTTTAAGGCCCAGTGACTATGCACTAATAGCAGTCGACAGCCAATCTACTGGAGTCACCAACCCTCACATTATGCCGTGCAGTACTGCAAACAGTGGGTAACTCTCACAGATGGCAGCACTTTTGCATCGCGATCGCTGTGCCTTGCTTGCTGTTCCAAGACACTTCCGGTCTGGTATCCTTGCAGGGGCCTTTGCCGAGAAATAAGTGCATTTTTTTTTTATGTGCCCAATATGCAGAACGCCCGTTATGTTTACAAATAACAAAATGCACATCATGTTTCAAGCACATGTACGAATAATTTCTCCTGCATTTTGCCGCAAAATTGATTTCAGACAGAAAAAAAAATGTGGGTCGGAAATATTCGCGGGCAGGTTTTGAGGTACCACCGCGACTTGTCGCTCTGTTTTTTGCCCGCTAAACTTAGCGAGCTATTTCGGTGCCGGAAACCGCTAGCATTGCAGGGCTAATTATCTTCAAGGATGACAAGTAGCAGTTGAAGAACTTTATTTAGAACTCCAGACTTGCTTCGGATGCAAACCTTTTATTTTAATTGACTGACGCGCCATCAGTGCATGCATGAGCGGCAAAAGACACTTCCCTTCTGCCTCTCGTCGCTTGTCGACGCCTAAGTGGTGCTTAAAATGGAAAGGACGGCTGAAAAGGGTGTATAAATTGTTTTTTTTTTTTTGTATCGCTTAAAGCGCGTTATGCATCTTCTCTTTCAGCTTGTTTTTCCTTTCCTTGTGCTCGGCAACGTGGCGTGCGATAGTTATCGTACATAGCTGAACGCTACAATCAGCATATCGTTGTTGCCGTTCGAGAATTCACAATATCCGGATTTCGAAAGTTAGGGGCCCTTATTCACAGGAAGTTCTTGTGTTGGAACCACTAGTAGGGCAGGGGCTAGCCAATCACGACATCAGACATATTAAATAAGGTGTCTGGCTAACGGCAAAAAAAAAAAAACCTTACGAAGGAAAAGCTTTGTGAATTCGGCACAGCTATATGGGGATATTCGCAGCCGGCAGGATTGAAGAGCCTTGGGGTGCTATGCAGGATGCCCCAGTTTGTCGCTCGCCTGAGTTTGCTCAATGGCAGTCACTGAACGAAGATGGCAAAGCTGCGACAGGGACTAGTTGGGGCGACTTCATTGTCATGGTGGGACTTCAACTTGGCAGCGCGCATAGCCATTCAGGAACAAAGACTGCGCGGAACGCGCGAAAGCGGCAGATAATTACAATGTCGATATAAAGCATTGTGCCACGTATGTCAACACGCAGTGCACCCTGCGCACGCCGCTTCCCCGCTTAAAACACAGAAGACTGCATGGGTAATGTTATGCGGCAGCGTCGCTTATGGTTATAAACGCAATATCGCAATACCGTGACTGTCCCGCTATCTATCTACACACTCGGCGCGTACCACTTGCTGCGCCTTTCTGGGGCGCGTCACGGACGTGTCTCCTCTTTAGGACATTATCCGTCTTTCCATCAACGAATGCGAACACTCCAGGCGTGGCGCATTCTCACGCGAACCTTTATCTTCTTTCGAGTATGTTACAAGATAACAATTTTTCTATAACTTACTTGCATAGGTATAATACATTGGATGGAAAGACAAACGAATGAAAGAAGGGGCCGGTTTGGCCACGTAATCCCCTTCGTTGGCGGCCGCTCGTGAGGTAACGCCCAAGTGATAAGCCAAGAGGAAATGTAAATATGCCAATGATGCTGCAGGCGCATGGAGGGTTAAATTTTCTCTCGATACCATTAGCTCACTCCTATGAGGGCCACACCAGAGCTCGCGGAGAGCCCGAATTTTGCCAAACTCGGGCCTTCCCGCAGAGCACCCCAGTTTTCAAGACGGTTTACACTTGAGCGCCGCTCACGCGCAGGTGACGTTCAGCGCTGGTCGCGAGCCCACGGAGGCCGAGCTCCTGCGCAGCCCCGGTCCCGAGTGGCGCTCCAACCGCACGCTGGTGCCGCGGGTGGCTCTGGGCGGTCGCCCGCTGTTCGTGGCCGTTCGTCTGAAGCTCGAGTGGGGGGTGGGCGCCCTGCGGCCCGCCGACCCGCGTCGCGTCCGCTATAGGCTGTGGACCGCGCTGGTGGCTTGCCGCAGCTGGCGGCGACCCACGTGGTCGGGCCGAGGCTGCGCCGCGGTTCTCGACTCGTCGTTGGAGACGCTGCACTGCCGCTGCTCGCACCTGTCGTGGTTCTCCGGCGCCCACTGGGTGGCGCCGAACGAGATATCCTGGCGGAAGGTGGGCTGCAGAAACATCCTTCTGGCCGACGTGTTGCATCGTGTTGCGTGTCGTCCTCTTAAATCACGAGATTTCGCTTAAGAACACCGTTTCATCTCGGCTCGAACTGCACAGGACCTAATCAAGCGGGAAGCATGGCCAGTGCAGCTAAACGGGCAAGTTGAGTATAGTGGGAGCGAGATGCGCCTAACCAACGCGGACAACAAAATAGAAGGACAAGACACAATTCGCTCGCCTTTCCACACCCGTTGAACGCATCTTATGTTCAAGAAGAATCAGTTGTGCAAACGATTGGAAGAAGTCTATATGACAAGAAATTGATAATAGGTGATATAGATTAGGTCTGTCTGAGTAAAATCGCGCGCGATTGACTGAATGTTTGGGCGTTGTAGTACGTCGTGGGAGTGACAGAACTAGAGGCTACAGACACGTCTAACGGGGAGTAGCTCTGGACCAATTGGGGTACGGATGGCATGGAGAATGTAATGGAATTACATGGCGAGTGGTGATGAATGGCTTGTTAGAATGCGTCACTGACGTAAACAGCTGCACATTTCCTTATTGGGGGATTAATCAGAAGTGCTTTAACAATGATCCATCTCAACGAAGGAACCAGGCAAAACTAAATGGAATATTTATAGTCGCGAAATTCCCTAACGTAGTTATCACACACCAGTGTTCATAATTTCAAGATGATACGTGTGATTTCAATCAAACCCTAATAACTCTGGTCGAGTTGAGATGGCTGAATAAAAACAATCTACGCCTTTTTTCATTTTCGACACGCTGAATACTTGTATGAGCAGAGAACGGCGGTGCCAAAAGGGAAATAGTAAGAAACAGCAAAACGTCGAGGCATATATAAGTCAGAAGATATATTGTTTTACGGCTTCTTTCTTCAAAAGCACAATGTTTGTTAGAGTTAAAAAGTGGCGACGGGCACTTTCGAATTTCCCTAGAAATAATATGTAAGGTCACAGACAAGGAAATGAATGGTAGATGAAAGTTGCTCACTATAGGCGTATTATGCGTTCAGCCCTATGAAGACTATAGTTCAATGTGGAAAAAGATATTTGAAAAGTCTTAGGCTTCTTTTGCTTAAACAGGGAACCTTTGACTTCGCAAGGAACCCGGTGGTATAGGGGACGTCATGTAATTGTCGGCGCTGCCGCCAATCTGGCAAAAGCTAAGCGAAGAAGTGAAGCTCTGTGTTTATATACGACTTTCTCCATTAGGACAGCCTTGTTTTACGGAATAGATGTAGAGGAACTCATCAAATAATAAATGTGCTGGTCTAGGCTAACAACTGCGCTGCTGTATTTAGGGTCACTCAAGAGATCCTCGAGTGCATCTGACCGTTGCCACAAAGACAAATGATTTCGTTAAGGTATGCTGTCATCACTACGTTGTCTAGGCTCTTGAAATTGGTGTAGTGAAAGGCTTAGGATGCACCGGTGCCTTGGGGACCTTTTTGTACATGCATACAAGGTTTCTGATGCCATCATAGGGAGCGAGCAAGAGCGCGGACGTAATCCATCACAAACTATCAAACTAGGTCGAGGAATACACGTACAAAACTTTGTGTATATGTGTGCGTTACTTGCCTCATTGTCTGCATGTAAGAGCGCTGCCGGGTTGCTAAATATATTTTTTAGTTCCTGGAGTTCTCTCTCCTCGTTATAGTCATTTCTCGTACAGTTCGCATAGTGTAAAACAAAAGGCGTGACAATGTTTCTATTGGCGGAAATTCGCGGTGCAATGATGACATCACTTACCGGATGATCGCATTCCCTCATGCGCAGGTGTCGCGCGGTGTCCGCGAGCGCCACCTGCTGGTCAGCAGCTGCGTGTTGGCCCTGTGGCTTCTGTACGGCGCCGTGCTGCTGTGGGCTCGCCGAGCAGACCAGCGGGACGAAGTCTACAACACGGTGACCGACCTGCAACAGAACCTGCCCACCGACCAGCAGCCCTACATAGTCACCATCATCACCGGCTTCCGTCGCAACGCCGGCACCACCAGCAAGGCGCGTGCCTGTGCCCGTCTTTTGATCTCGTTTTGCGTCACGTGAAGCTACTGTATACACGCTCCCTACGGTATCTTTAAGAGAATGCGCAATAACTGCACTATTAAAGTGCGGGCATAACCGTCTTACACGGCAATGCGTCGCTGCGACGTCGACTCTCCCGATGTCACGATGGCTTTTTCTTTTTCTTTTTTTGTCGTAGATGGCTCCCGCCCCCGCTTTGATCATGCAAAATATTCGTCATCTATAATCTGAACCGGATGAATTTTTAAATCTTTTTAATGAAACATAGGTATTATTTGTGACATACAATTATCCCAACGGAAAAAATCATTACGGTGTCAAGAAATATCTATATCGAATACGTGACATCACTAATAATCCCTCAAAAGTTAGTTATGACTCTGTTTGTTAACCAGATTGTCCATCTATTGTTTCAAAAAGCACATTGCCTTATACCATATCTCTCCATAAGAAAATGAACGTTATAGCATGAGCCATTCTTGCTACTGAAGTTTCCTTCATAACGTGAAATATTTTTGTACAAGAAATTTAAACGCATAGGCTAATCCGGTACGATTTTGCATTGCGTTCCTTTATACAGGCTATTCATATGTATGTGTTGCTTATGTGCGAAACGCCTTTGGGTTTTTCACTGTCGAACAGAATGTGTCTTCTTTCCATTGTGTATTTTTTGGAATTGACTCCTGTGCCCCGTACCCAGCCACATTATCGTCTTCGGGTGAATGTAGCTATGCGAATGAATAAATACCATACAAGTTGATTCTTGACATATCGTTTATTTATCATGCCATCTTTTCTTTTTGGGGTGCACTAAGATCTGTGATACCGGGTGCGAGGGGTCTGAAGGCTTCTCGGGCATTCGTTGCTTTTAGGCCCATCTCGTTAACATGGTATGCCTCTTTGTTGCCAAAAATAAACTTGAACGTGATGAAAACCACAATTTCGACTCTTTGGTAAAGGTGCTGTGGCGAACTATACCTATATTTCGTAGTCAGTGCCTCAGGCGAATCGTGAATGGGTGTGTAAATCGATGGTCTTAACTCCGGGCATACAACCTTATGTAGTTTACGCTGCACATAATCGCAAGAACGGGCGTCACACCGATTTAATCACTCGTATTAGTTTTTCCCTGCTGGTAAAGCGCACGCGTTGCCATTTGCCCAGTTGGTTCCCATTCTGGAAGCAATCAGACAAAGCAAATAGCACGTGGCACGTAGTTCTACTATGCACTTTCCAAATATGAAGACATAAATGCGTGGTATGCGCAAAGCATGCCTCGCTTCAATTGAAATCACGTGACAGAAAGTTGGAAAGCGTTATCATTAACGCAATAATGCGGAGCGCATGAGTCTTACCAGTCAACTTCAAAATTAAATTATGGGGTATAGCGTGCCAAAACCACTTTCTGATTATGAGGCACGCCGTAGTGGAGGACTCCGGAAATTTCGACCACCTGGGGATCTTTAACATGCACCTAAATCTAAGTACACGGCTGTTTCCGCATTTCGCCCCCATCGAAATGCGGCCGCCGTGGCCGGGATTCGATCCCGCGACCTCGTGCTCAGCAGCCCAACACCATAGCCACTGAGCAACCACGCGGGTACCAGTCAACTTCAGTGTTACAAATGCGCAGTTATGTCTTCAGTGCATAACTGGACACGAACATCGTCGGACTAGTCGTCGTGCATTAACTGGTGCTTTAGAAAGTCCTTGCCTATGTTTCTCGGAACTAAGGTCGCCGTTAGGGTTTGAAGCACAATATCAATGATGGCACCCCATCCTCGTGATCCGATATGTACACGTCCATGCCACAGGTCTGTGTAACCATACAGGATGTATGCTGGCTACATCAGCCTTACTGCACGCAAGCGTAGGTAGGTAGATGAAAATACTTGCGCTTTCGCAGAATAAAAGAGTAGTTATTTGAATAACATTTGTCTTGAAAATGGTAGATATGCACCGACTGTTACGTTAAGTTTCTGAACACGGGTATAAGGAACGCGTACCAGTGCTTGGGAGAAGAGTATAGTATTGAAGGCATCTTATATAAAAGTAACAGCACATGTTTGATATACTGTTACCGCGTGGCATAGATTGACTTTCTTATAGGGAGCTTTGCGCGAAACACGGGTATGCAGAGTATGCACCACATTGGCCATACCACCAAGCATGATCGAGTGAAGGAAGGAAACGACGAGGTCAACCTGCTAACTTAACGCGGCGGAACTGACGGAACTGCGAGTGTTAGTCTGCCATTCGAACCACGAGCCAGAACAAATGATTCATCCAGAACGATTCTGGCCCTTCTAGCACTGCGATGGCTATACGTTGTGAAAAAAGCTTTAGATGTACTATTAGATCGAATTCACAGAATTGTATTATAATTTTTCGTTGTTGACTTAGAGTTATAAGATTGATAGTATCGTTATTTTTTATTTTCAATTTTTGCCAATATTTAATAAAAAATTGACGACCTAACTCAAAAATTCGAGACAGTCACCAGATTTTAATTTTTTCTTTTAAATGCAACAAACCTCGTCAAATTTGCTGCAGTGGTTTCCGAGAAAAACGAATTCTCCTTTTACATGTATTTAGATAGGAGCACCCGAGCTAAAGCTTCCTCTTAAAGGGACACTAAAGTGAGAAATGATTTCTTCTGCATCAGTAAATTAGAGTTCTACAACACCAAAAACACCACTCTTACAACGATAAGACGTTTGGTAAGCCAGAAAAAGCGCAAGTACGAAATACGGGTGGCGACGCTTACTTAAGTTCCCGCACCTGGGGGCTGTGACGTCATGAATATTGATGGCATCTTCTGGGCCCTACTAATTATATATAGCAGTACAGATTGACTACATTGTGTTCTAAAGGAACCAATGATTAAACATGGCAAGTTTCGGGAACCTTTATTCAGCCAACGCGGCCAAAGTGCGAAAACATACTTTGGAATCCCTGAAGTCACGCTGACGTACCGGCGCTGGGGTTTGAGCGCGAAATTCAAATACTCATACTTGAACCTTCATTTTCTCATCTAATAATCAAACTATTCTTTTGAAATGACTGCCTGCAGGGTTCTCAAACAATGCGTCATTAGTCTAAACTCATTTATTGTTTCGCTTTAGTGCTCCTTTAAACACCTTATGAATTTATTTGCAAGCACATGAATTTTCATTGCTGCGTCTGTTCTTGAGAATGGTATGGAGTCTGGCAAGCCCTCCTCATGTGCAGATCGTGCAGCTGCATCGGTATGTTCATTGCCCATTGTGCCACAGTGGCTTGGAATGCACTGTAATGTGGTATCATGGCCTTGCTCGTCGAGATGGTGAAGCAGCAGTCTGATTTCTAGAACTAGTTGTTCGTGGGGTCCACGGCGTAAGGCGGAAACCAAACAATGTAGAGTAGCCTTGAAGTCACTGAACACGCTCCATTTCTTGGGCTGTTCATGAGGAATTTCGTGAAGTGCACAACGAATAGCAGCGAGTTCCACGGCAGTCGATGTAGTCTGGTGAGGCAGTCAAATCTTTACGGTGGAGTTTTTTTGCAGGAAAGATCACCGATCCTGCAGAGCCATTCACCGTGGTTGTAGTGTCAGTATATAGAAGGTGATGCTCGTTGTATGCCTCGTGCAGCAAGAGCAGTGAAAGCTGCTTGAGTACTGGAGACAAGAGTTGTGCTTTTGCTCGCATTCCTGGTACGATTAGCCAAACTTTTTCTTGAGGCAAGCACCATGGGGGAAACGGAACTCTCGCTGAGCACGACGCCGTTGTGCATATTGACGTTGCTGTTCCCGTTGTCGCTCATCCTGTCTACGCTGCCTTCGGGAGTCCTAACTATGCGTGGTCTTTCCATAGTGCTATCACAAAACAAGTGAAATCATTTGCTACGCGGGTTCTTCTTTTCCATATAAAAGCGTAGTTATGTGACTCTGCACTTCGTATGCTACAGTTGCCGCTTCCCGGCTACTGCAGCTTATGCAACCGTAATCTGTACCGGAAACGCTTGCGGCGAACGCTAGGCGCGAAGGCGAGCTTTCCGGTTATTTCCCCCGCAAGGCTGGCGCCGCCGCTTTCGCGCATGCGCGGAGGCGAGCGCCATCTGGTGGTACTGCAAGGAACCCAGCAGCGCACCCGGAGCGCGCCTCCCGCTGTGATTGGTTGCGTTTTTTCCACAGACACGACGAATGCATTGGGTGGTAGAGGTATACAGCTTCGCCGTGAAACCGATTCCTATGAAGATTCCCGCATTCACAGGCTTTTTTACACACGCCGCTACTCTCCATTCTTCTCCAGTTTCTTCCCTATGGGTATTATCAGGATTGGAGCGGTCGTAGTCGTAGCGAGGACCTTGGGACGACAGGACTAGGCGAGCAGGCTTTAATTGCAGGATTTACATTTAAAACAAGACATACATTGGCCGCCCAGCGCGACTCCCATATGGAGCCCGCAAAACTAACCTACAGCAAACAGATTACGAGCACACAGCTCACTACTACATTTCGAGCATGACAGAGCACTCAGCTCCCGACAATGATCACGACACGAGCACACCCTAGCAGCCGGCAAACGCTGCTTATAAGCTCTCCGCTTGACGTCATAGTTCGACGTCATCGTTCGGTCGTGGACGGAGCACGAATGGTCGGGAAGGTTCGTCCAAGCATTGTAAACTTGCCGCCACCCCGCACTATCGTTTACGCCCACACACACGCAAACACACAGGTGCGAACCCATACACACAAAGGCTCCGGAGTCGACGACCGAGGGCTTCGTAGAACTGTGCTTCGTCTCGGGTGGTGCGGCCAAGTACCAATTTCCTGAGTTGGTCGCGCGCCACGTGGCTGCCGGTCATCCGCAGTTCTCGGTACCGCCCAGCTTTCACTGCCGACGTCAGAGGGCTTCGTAGAACTGCTTTGTCCCGGGTGGCTCGGCCAAGTACCAATTTCCGGAGTTGATCGCGCGCCACGTGGCTGCCTGCCGACCGCAGTACTCGGAAGAGCTCCCTGTCTGGTGGGCTTGGAACATGTGCAGCGGGCTGAAAGCTGGCCCGTACGGCCATTCTTAACAGTATACGGCTTGTGCTTCAGTCCGTTAGCTGCTCTTTCTTCCCTTTCCTCTGAAAGAGCAGCTAACTCATTACACCACGTGCCCTACTCACCACATCTCCTCCTAACGTGATTTTATCTGCCGCAGTCGGCAGTCCCGACCACTTATAGAGATTACGTACTGAGGCGCCAGACATGGCGAATATAGGGACGAGTTATGCGCAGGTGTGGCTGCAACTGGTTGGCTCGGAGGGCTCGTCGCGCACCTTCCTGCTGAAGGACGAGAACGTGAATCCGGGCACGCTGCAGCGCAAGTCCGAGGACTACTTCCTGGCCACCACCGAGCGTGCTCTGGGAGAAATCACCGAGGCGAGTGGGCTTGACCCGGCGCTTGCTTGTGCTGCTGTGCTTGAAATAACGCTCCGGTACTTCTTAATTTGTCTGTTGTCCGAATCAGTTCGGCGCGTCAGAATTGCTGTTACATTGCGCCTGTCGTGTGGTTTAGCTCAGCGGCGTCCGCCCGCGAATTGCACTGCAGGCCGTTAAGTTACGGTTGCATTTGTGGCAGAAACGCGTGCCTGCCGCGCGGATGAGTCAGGGATCTGTTTCTTATTTCTTTTGCAGCAACAGCCGCGATATGAACTGCGAAAAGTGCGATGTTTCGGCACCGTGCCCATTGTTTCGCGCCAAAACGCTAGAGAAAAGTAAGGCACACTATATCGTCGTTTCTCGTGCGGGATGTGAGCGCGTGAGATCGTCGCGCTGTCACCTGACCTCAAAGCCGCTGGTGGACACCCGCCAGTGTAGCCTTCGCAGCATGACGCGCCAACTCGACGCGCTCGTCTTGGCTGGTAGCTTGGCCGTATGCAGGTTCTCCCAGCTAACTGTAGCCAAGCTGTTCAACGAAAAAAAAAAGTTCGAAAACCCTGGTGCAAGATACAGTTATAAGACCTACGAAGTTCGATCGTCAGATCTCTGACGACCAAACACCATAGGTCTTGAAACCGCGCCTTGCACCATGTTCTTTCAGGCTTTTTTTTTTCGCTGTACAGCTTGGGTGAGGTTAGGCTGGGCACCCTGTATAGCTAGTCAACAGCAGTGTGTAGAACAAACCTTTTCGTCCCGTTTTTTTTTTTTCGGTTCAGCGAAAATGGTTCAGTTCGAATTCAACTCTGAAGCGGAAAAAGTAACTGTTAAAACCGGCTCAGTTTTATTTGCATTATCAAAAAAATGATTTCGGGAAAATAGCATAAATTGGTGATCTGCATTGAAAGCTGCACTGAAAGCTGCATGCAAAGATTACGCGTGTTGTTCTTGAGGCCTCACGTAGGGATAGCGGTTACAACAAAATTATGCGGATCAAACACCAGCGCAGGAATCTATGTGAAGCGAAGCTATAGTAAGGGAGAGGGAGAGAAAGAAGAATTTATTGAAACGTAGGAGGTCCTCTTGCCTGCTACTCATCTTTGTAGACAGAATGGATAGATGACAAAAAGAAGGGTATGAAGAATGGCGATGAGGTTAGCCAGGGGTATGCAGCTACAGACATCTCGCGTAATGCCGACAACCCCGTGCCCAGATTTACTTTCTGCTACCATCGTGAAGGGTACACGTGCTGGCGACCGCAGGACGCGCGTAGGAAGTTTGTTGGCCCACCGGGCTCCATTGTTTACAGGTCTCGCTGAATTAGCTGTGGAGTTCTGACATACACATAGCGCTTCGTCATTTCAACGGTCATATAAAGGTCTCCTACCAATGGAAAATAATTTGACGGTCACCGATTTCAAACGCTTACAAGTGCATTATAACATGCCTTTCCCCCGACGCGATACGCCAAAAGCCGCGCTAATGGTGCTACTACTTCTTAAATCAGGGGTAGATGGTGTGCATTTACAAATGAGGTAGCATAGTTGAGCTGAGAGCAGGCAATCCGCGGATTAACAACTCCAGGAAAGGGTGACCAGCCTGAACCAAAAATCATTATTCTTTATTTTCGTTTGACTCCGGCGTGAAAAAAAAGCGAAACATTTCGGTTCAGCTCTGGTTCGATCAAAAATAGTTTTTTTTTTCTCTCTCTGGATTTTCTGCTCAGTTCTGGTTCGATACCCTGGTCTGCAGCGCCCTTAGCAGCCTCACGCTCGTCCGACGCCTCCACGGACCGTGGAGTGGTGCGGCTATTTTGTCCGTCGTTTGAATCACAGGGCCCCTCACCAAACTCCATCAGAGGATAAATCTGTACGCCAGAAGAACACGCCCTCCAATGAACGCTTTCCCGAAACACCTTTCAAAATATTTAGCAGCAGCGGAACCAGAAAGAAAAGGAAATGCTGCGCGGTGATGATGCAAGGATGCGAGCTGCCTTCCTTTCCTGCCTGCTCTTGTATCGGTGTCGTATCAAGTTTTCTTCACGAGCCCTGATACTTTTATTTCCCTCTTTCCCCTCTCTCCCTCTCTATCTCTCTCTCTTTTTCTGACAACGCATATATGTTGGCAGTTTTGTTCATTCTGTGTTTCCCGGAAATAACCTTGTTTTTCACCTTACTGCTGGCAATTTGCGAGCTTTAGGTGGGATTTCAGGATTGGGGGCTCAATCCCATCGCTCGTGATCCGTTGTCAAGATTGGAGTCCGGCATGAATTCGAAGGTAGCTGGCCCATGCCGTCGTTCAACTTATCCCCGCTGAGGACGTTGATGAAGAGAAGGACTGCTTCTCATCGAGAACGAGGAATATGGGTTTATTTACAGTATTCACATGCAGTTCATCAGTATAGCATGGCTGCGAGAGAAAGTACGTCAGTCTAACACGACTGCTTGAGAGAGTGTCTCAGTCTAACATGACTGCTTAAGAAAGTGTGTCGAGCATCCGCACAACAGCAGTTTTTAAACACTCGGCCCTCCCGCGATACAAGATGACGCGAACGTTCGTTTAGTCCTCGTCAACTAGCCGCCTCTCCGCGGTACGGTTTACACACACACATGCACACACACACGTGTTAACGGTCAAACCGACACCACACGAATTTCGTAGAACTCGGAGTCGGCCCGGGTAGTGCGCCCGGGTAGCACATTGTCTTGCGCCTTGGTCGGCGCGTGGGAAGGAGCCCACCACGACATTCCCGCGGCAACTCCCCCACCCGTAGCACATCAGATCCGCGTTGTTGTGTTGCGCACAAAGCCTGCTTCATCGAACTCCTTCAGTCACAACGGCGACGAGGCTAGTGCGTAACGGTTGTGGTTTCAGCACAAAGCCTGCTTCGTCAAACGCATCCTAGCTGAAGTGACGGAGAGTGGAGGACGTGCGTATTGTTTCCGACCCAAAGTCGACTTAGTCACGCCGTGGCTAGAGGTTGGCAGCGGCATTCCAAGATGAGGTTGCTACCGCTGGCGTAAATGGCTGGCAAACTTGCACTGCAGCTGGCCGTTCTTAACAGGGACGGGTAATGTGGTAGGCGAGACTGGTGACAGCCTTCTTAGAGTGGAGAATGGCTGCTGTGAGAACAAGGGCGCGCGAGATTTCTATTGAACTTTCTGTTTTTGCAGCTTGCGCAGCAATAATAATTTCAGGGCATGATCATCACCGCACGGTTTACGTATACCAGACTTCTTTATTTGCAGCGGGTGTAACGTAAATCGGGATCTTCTGTTGGCCAAAACGGAATTGATGTTTTGTGCTGACTCGGGAGGCCTCAAGTACGAAGGGCATTTACGTCAAACTGCGTCGTTCAAAGCATATTTCAAACGTATGTCCATATGGCCTGTCTTTGCTTCTATCCTTCTCACTCTCAGGAACATACGCATCCATGCACGACGACGCACAAGACACACAGATACACAGAAAACGTAACTATCACGAACGACACGTCCAAGAAGCAGGTTTTGGCTCAACTTGGACATAATTGCGTACTGCGATCATCTCTCTTGGGCAGGCCGATAGTTATCGCGTTGAGTGCGAGCAGGCCGTCCTTGTGCACAGGTGGTGTTCACCCTGGAGGCCCGCGGTACTCGCGCTCCGTGGTTTCTGCACACTGTGGTGGTGCAGGACATGCTCGAAGACCTGGTCTGGGTGTTCTTCGTCGAGCAGTGGCTGCAGCCCGAAGAGGGAGATCAGGATTCCCCCAAGAGTTTCCGTTTCCGGCCAGCCGACGGACAGCAGCAGGCAGACTTCTGGACGCTCTTTCGGTGACCGTCGTCACATTAATTGCCTTGTGATTGATGTGGCTGAAATCACACAATCGTTTCGTGCAGATAACGCAACAGTCTTGAGAGCATTAGCAACGTCACGCTGCACAGTGCCTAGGTGAAATAAAGCGGTGGATATAAGGAGGGCCAGGTGGGCTAACGGTTAGCACAAATTTACGCGAAAGTTTTCTTGCTTTAAGGGTCCTATGTGCGGGCGTGGTACAGAGGGCGGAATGTTTTGGTGTCTGTCTACTGAAATTTTAGTTCTTGTGAAAAGTCTGCGGTGTCAGCATGTTTTTTCGCTGTCATTCAATTTACTGCATGTCTATGTTGTTCAAAGACATGAAATGGCATAACCTTTGATCTTATTAAGATAGTTTTCTTTTGTACGTCAGAAAAAAAATGCATATTTTGTCAAGTTGTAGAGACCGAAAAAATATGCGAAATTGTACCTATTACACTCCTGCTAGCTCCTGTTAAAGCCACCATTGTAACTGTATTCGGCGAAGAAATCTGAGGAAACAAATATCAGGTGCGGCACCGTGCACTTAATCTGTTGTTGGACTGAGCGGACAAACACAACAACTAGTGTAATCATGGTGGTTCGCAAGCATCACATACTGAGTGTGCAGAATGCAAACACTTCTGTTAACTATGCGTAGTGTGGTTTTACCTGCCGCAGATATCGGCATTCCTTATTAGCAAATGAAACAGTTTTATCGATCAGTGACTCAAGGGAAATCGCAGAGGGTCCACTAAAGCATTTGTGTCGTGGTTCTCATCGGTAAGTTAACGCGGAAAATGTTCTTTGGACACTTGCGGTAGGCTGCAGTATCGCCTGTCAATGACAGGTGCTGCACCACACATATGTGTTAATAGACGGGGTCTTTCATCTGGTCTAACGCTGCTTTTCGTCGCTGACGGCGTCCTGTAAAATCCGCAGGCGCCGTCTGCAGCGCCATTTCTTCACGGGCCACACGTGGTTCAACGTGATCGCGCGCTACCGCAGCTCCAAGTTCACGCGCGCCCAGCGCGTCACCTGCGCGCTATTCGTCATCTTGTCGGCCATGATGTTCAACGTCATGTACCACGACGTGGACACGAGTTCGGACGGCGAGCACCTCAGCTTCTTCGAGGTGCCCGTGCATCTCAACGACTTCCTGCTTGGGCTCCAGGTGAGCCGGCCCGAGACCATCTTGCACGCAGCGCATTTTTCGATTGCCGGTGTTCGCGCAAACTTTTGAGGCGAGGGTAGCTGATGGTGAACGAACACTCGCCTATAATGAAAAGATTTGGAAAGAATGGTGGCAGCACATCAGACTTTTATGGGTTTGTTAGGTGTCCCATGTTCACGGCAACGGAAGCTCGTCAGGATTAGAAAACACGTACGTTCGACTGTTGACAGTTTGTTGTTGTTGTTGTTGTTTTCACTGTTTAGGTAAACCTTGTTTCATTCTTCTACAGCGCGACAGGGCATAAGCGAAGGTGCTGGCAGCCATAAAGCTCCAATAGGTTGTGCAGCGGCACAAGTAGTTGTTTTTTTGGGGTGGAAATCACTGCCAGTCAGAATTTTTTTAATTGCGGAGCTTTTTCTGCTGACAATATTGCGATGACCAGCAAGAAAAGTGGGAGTAGTGTAGTGAATTACAGGATTAGAGTATAACGGAGACGAGGAGGCATGCAAGGAGGAGACTTCCGCACTCACTGGCGTACGTTATACAAGTGGGTGGTGACTATGTGAACGTAAACCATAGTAACGCTAGCAGTGTTGCTTAGCGGATGTTCCTTTTTACGGCCTCGCACACCGTCAATGCTCACAATACACCTGCAGCTGCCGTGTGGCGAGGCCGAACTAAATGCAGATTTGGTCGGTAGTGTGTACGCCACTTGGCGTTGCTGCGTTGGCCAGTGGTAACGCCACGTATTACCGAGGACACTCTGTGGTAGCACACATAACACACAAAGGGATTCGACTGAAATAAATGGCCAGTTCGACCCCTTTCGCGGAATAATCACAGGCAGTATATACATGTCGTTGACATTAGACTCTTGCCGCGGGTCCGCGACGTTTCTCGTTTCGAACGGCACTCGCTCGCAGGTGAGCCTGGTGACGGTGCCGCTGGGCGTGTTCGTCATCTTCGTGTTCAGCAACTGCCGCCCGCGGCCCCTGAGCGCCGCGCCCGAGCGCCGCCGGCCGCGCATCTCGCTGTTCAGCTACCTGGACAACCTGTCGCACAACTACTCCGAGTCGCGCAGCGAGCACCGCACTCAGATGCTGCAGGTGTGCACGCGCGTGTTCGTGTAAAGCTGCGCGGAACATTGCCTCGGCTGCGCTAGCTTGCCACAGCCACAGCATCCCTGAAAGATACACTGTAAAAAATGCTCACACCCTTAAGCATATTTTCTTGTCGCACTGGTAACACCATTACCGGTAGGGCCTTACATAAAATTATAGAGGACGACAACGGAGTTCTAACTAGACGTGCGATGACAAGAGATGTAGTTGAAAACTATGTAATCATTCTGACAGCCTTGGGCGCACAGAAACATTCGTCAGGAGGGTTTGACATGTCTCCCTGTGAAATTCTCTTGTCGGATATTTCTGCGGGCTGTTGCAACTTTGACGTGGTCCCGTAGCGCTCGTCACCCGTTTCGTGACAGAGCATTGGTAGCGAAGACTCCGAGTCAGGCGTCGGTGAGAATATCAAAACGGACTTTATACACTATATACAGGTCATTATACAGGTCAAGATCGGATCGGCACGGGGCCTAGAGCTAACAGCAAACGCGACTGTTCCCGCACGGCAACGTCCGGAGAGACTCCAACGCGTAACACATCTCACTCCACTCGAGAGCGGCACTCTGCTCACTGTGGTTCGGTGGATCCGGTTCTCCAGGCGGCGGCGTTGGAGCTTTTAAACCCCCGAGAAACGATTGTCACTCAAACGGCCCAATAGAAAGCCAGCACTCGACGGTCGTCCAAGAGGTCCAACCAGCGACCGCGCTGGCCACCCGCTTCAAATTTGCCGCGAGCGGTGACCTCCAGGATAAAGGAAATACGGTGCCGGGCTGTCTAGCACTTTGTTGCACGTTTGGACATGCCGCTCGCCGACGCTCCTCCACAGGACGACGTTGAATGGCGGCGCAGCATCTTGACTTGTCAAGAGAGCGTTAGTGCGCTGTGCCTTTCGGCGCAGCCCAGGGTTCGTCCAAAGGGCGTTCGCAGGATAAATTCTGCATCTGGTAGTTTCGGAATCCAGGCTGGTTGTACGGGCACAACAGGGTCCAAGGCTGTCAGAATGATTACATAGTTTTCAACTACGTCTTTTGTCAACGCACGTCTAGTTAGAACTCAGTTGTCGTCCTCTATAAATTTTTGTAAGGCCCTACCTGTAAGGGTAGAGTATATGAAAACACATTTAAGAGTTTAGGCATTTTTACAGTGTACAGCCCACATTCGTTCTTTCTTAAAAAGGTCACAATTTTACCACTCATTTTGCCATAAAACACAGAAAAGCATTTAAAGAGGAAAGAACTACAGGAATACGAATACCGCGCATAACGCGTTTCGTATAATCCTACCTGGAGGTTATTGGGGCTGCGTAAAATCTGTTTTCGGGGAGAGAGAGAGAGAGACAGAAGAAATGCAGGGAGGCTCACTATAAGGCAAGTCTCCGGTTTGCTACCCTTCCCGTTGGTTGGGAAAAAGTGGAGCTAGAAAGAATGGAGCCCATAACATGCTAAAATGTCTATGACGATCTTGGCAGTTTTCTTTCGCGGTGTCTGGCTTTCGTGGCGCGCAAGCATCACACGAACCTCTAGACTGCCGAATCCTGAAATCCGTATGTCTGACAATAAAATAAGCATTATCTTATGAAATGTGGAATAGGAGATGTGGAAGTAACAAAAAGTATCTAGGCTAAAGCCAGCACTAATTCACACACCTGTTGGGTAACTAGTTAAGCGGGAACAAGCGAGTGGCTTAGGGGGTGAAAGTGTCGGGTGCACGAAGGGGTGTCGCCGCTGTTCTCCGCAGCCGCCACTGAGCTGCTGTGCGCGAGGCGATACCACAACAATGACATCGTGGGAATGTCCACACTATGCAGTGTAGCATGGTAGGCCCCTTGGCCCCGACGAAAAAGAAACCCGGCTAAACGGAAAGTCGAATACTTTGACAAGTGGCCCAAGCATTTGTGAACCTGCGGATGCCTTAAAATAGCCTACAGTCGTAAATTGAGTGGCTTCTTTCACTAAGATTCTCTTGAATTCAAGTTAAATAAAAGTTTTGTTTTGTTAAACGCGCTTAGCCTTTATTGTTGCGAGTCCTGTCATGCACAACATATGTACATTGAAGTCGTCTGCATAACGAAGGATTCGGGAAGTCATATCATTTCCAAGATTCATTGACATTTGTTCGCTATTGTACAGGGCTCCGGCGTGGCACAGAAATGGCCTGCGTATTTTTGTATATACGAACGCGTCATCCCACGTTATGCCTCAAACCAATATCGCCCGCGCAGGAGTATGCACGGCTTGTGCGCGAAGGCCGACGGGGCCTGCTGCCCTGGTGGTTCCAGCTGGTCGGCTGGGTGGTGGCGCTCGCCGGCTCCCTCGTGTGCTCGGCGGTGATCTGCCTGTACGGCTTCTCGTACGGCGACAAGCGCTCCAAGGAGTGGCTCTTCCGATCGCTCACGGGCCTGCTCCACAACGAGATCATCCTGGAGCCGCTCAAGGTGATCCTCATCTCGGCCTGCCTCGCCCGGCTCATCCCGAGGCCGCCGGAAGTGGACGACTACAGCCTCCGCAACACGCTCACCGAGCTGCCGGAAGACCTGAGGCCGTGACGCGTCGCGTCGCGGTCGAGGAAGCGCGGACTGCTCGAAGAACTGTGGCGCAGTTTTCTGTGCGCGTTTCCTAGAATGAAATAGACATTTCGGTTCATATTCAAATTTAGAATAAGCAATAAATGATTAACGTACCCGCCGCTGTTGTAGAGATGGCTTGACCCCCTGGACGGTTTTCTGGCGCGTTGGGCCACACATTTCTGTGTTGAGCGCTCAAGACACTTAATCTCACGCTTGCTGAAGAAAGAAAGAAAGAAAGAAAGAAGGCAAGAAAGAAAGGAAAAGGAAGAAGGAAAGAAAGAAAGAGAAAGAAAGAAAGAAAGGAAGAAAAGAAAGAAAGAAAGAAAGAAAGAAAGAAAGAAAGAAAACAAACATATAGGGACTGTTCGAAGGAGTACATCAGAACGGGTGCCAAAACTTGTTATGCGTCTTTTTCGGTTGGTGTCTTATACCCCTGACACACGGGCAAAACTAAAGTCCTTTCCAGTAAACCCCTTTTGCTACTCTGAAGGACCCTTTGCAGAAAGGAGTTGCGCCGATGACACACGGCACCGCACTGAACTTCTTTAGGTAGTTCCTCAGATGAACGCCGCAAGAAGAATAGCGCTGGCTGTTAAAGCCACAAGAAAGAAAACATTTTTAAAAAGCTGCGTATTTAATTACACTTAGCTACTGTAGAACCTAAAAATATATTTTTTTTTCATTGTTGATGGCTAATAATGCTTACTGTCGTTTATATTATTCGCGTTTTTGCGTTGTTAGCAGCCATTTAACTTGGTCCAGCAACTATGTGCAGCCGGTGTTTTGCTGTCATCATCATCATCATCATCATCATCATCAGCCTAGTTACGCCCACTGCAGGGCAAAGGCCTCTCCCATACTTCTCCAACTACCCCGGTCATGTACTAATTGTGGCCATGTTGTCCCTGCAAACGTCTTAATGTCATCCGCCCACCTAACTTTCTGCCGCCCCCTACTACGCTTTCCTTCCCTTGGAATCCGGTCCGTAACCCTTAATGACCATCGGTTATCTTCCCTCCTCATTACATGTCCGGCCCATGCCCATTTCTTTTTCTTGATTTCAACTAAGATGTCATTTACCCGCGTTTGTTCCCTCACCCAATCTGCTCTTTTCTTATCCCTTAACGTTACACCTATCATTCTTCTTTCCATGGCTCGTTGCGTCGTCCTCAATTTCAGCAGAACCCTTTTCGTAAGCCTCCAGGTTTCTGCCCCGTAGGTGAGTACTGGTAAGACACAGCTGTTATACACTTTCCTCTTGAGGGATAGTGGCAACCTGCTGTTCATGACTTGAGAATGCCTGCCAAACGCCCCCCAGCCCATTATTATTCTTCTGGTTATTTCAGTCTCATGATCCGGATCCGTGGTCACTACCTGCCCTAAGTAGATGTATTCCCTTACCACTTCCAGTGCCTCGCTACCTATCGTAAACTGCTGTTCTCTTCCGAGACTGTTAAACATTACTTTAGTTTTCTGTAGATTAATTTTCAGACCCACCCTTCTGCTTTGCCTCTCCAGGTCAGTGAGCATGCATTGCAATTGGTCTCCTGAGTTACTAAGCAAGGCAATATCATCAGCGAATCGCAAGTTGCTAAGGTATTCTCCATCAACTTTTATCCCCAATTCTTCCCACTCCAGGTCTCTGAATACCTCCTGTAAACACGCTGTGAATAGCATTGGAGATATCGTATCTCCCTGTCTGACGCCTTTCTTTATTGGGATTTTGTTGCTTTCTTTGTGGAGGATTACGGTGACTGTGGAACCGCTATAGATAGCTTCCAGTATCTTTACATATGGTTCATCTACACCCTGATTCCGGAGTGCCTCCATGACTGCTGAGGTTTCGACTGAATCAACTGCTTTTTCGTAATCAATGAAGGCTATATATAAGGGTTGGTTATATTCCGCACATTTCTCTATCACCTGATTGATAGTGTGAATATGGTCTATTGTTGAGTATCCTTTACGGAATCCTGCCTGGTCCTTTGGTTGACAGAAGTCTAAGGTATTCCTGATTCTATTTGCGATTACCTTAGTAAATACTTTGTAGGCAACGGACAGTAAGCTGATCGGTCTATAATTTTTCCAGTCTTTGGCGTCCCCTTTCTTATGGATTAGGATTATGTTAGCGTTCTTCCAAGATTCCGGTACGTTCGAGGTCATGAGGCATTGTGTATATAGGGCGGCCAACCTTTCTAGGACAGTGTTCCCACCATCCTTCAACAAATCTCCTGTTACCTGATCCTCCCCAGCTGCCTTCCCCCTTTGCATAGCTCCCAAGGCGTTCTTTACCTCTTCCGGTGTTACTTGTGGGATTTCAAGTTCCTCTAGACTATTCTCTCTCACCTTATCGTCGTGGGTGTTACTGGTACTGCATAAATCTCTATAAAACTCTTCAGCCACTTGAACTATCTCATCCATATTAGTAACGATATTGCCGGCTTTGTCTCTTAACGCACACATCTGATTCTTGCCTATTCCTAGTTTCTTCTGTACTGCTTTTAGGCTTCCTCCGTTCCTGAGAGCCTGTTCAATTCTATCCATATTATAGTTCCTTATGTCCGCTGTCTTACGCTTGTTGATTAACTTAGAAAGTTCTGCCAGTTCTATTCTAGCTGTAGGGTTAGAGGCTTTCATACATTGGCGTTTCTTGATCAGATCTTTCGTCTCCTGCGATAGCTTACTGGTTTCCTGTTTAACGGCGTTACCACCGACTTCTATTGCGCACTCCTTAATGATGCCCATAAGATTGTCGTTCATTGCTTCAACACTATGGTCCTCTTCCTGGGTTAAAGCCGAATACCTGTTCTGTAGCTTGATCCGGAATTCCTCTAGTTTCCCTCTTACCGCTAACTCATTGATTGGTTTCTTATGTACCAGTTTCTTCCGTTTCCTCCTCAAGTCAAGGCTAATTCGAGTACTTACCATCCTATGGTCACTGCAGCGCACCTTGCCGAGCACGTCTACATCTTGTATGATGCCAGGGTTCGCGCAGAGTATAAAGTCGATTTCATTTCTAGTCTCACCATTCGGGCTCCTCCATGTCCACTTTCGGCTAACCCGCTTGCGGAAAAAGATATTCATTATCCGCATATTATTCTGTTCTGCAAACTCTACTAAGAACTCTCCTCTGCTATTCCTAGAGCCTATGCCATATTCCCCCACTGACTTGTCTCCGGCCTGCTTCTTGCCTACCCTGGCATTGAAATCGCCCATTAGTATACTGTATTTTGTTTTGACTTTACCCATCGCCGATTCCACGTCTTCATAGAAGCTTTCGACTTCCTGGTCATCATGACTAGATGTAGGGGCGTAGACCTGTATAACCTTCATTTTGTACCTCTTATTAAGTTTCACAACGAGACATGCCACCTTCTCGTTAATGCTATAGAATTCCGAGAGGGTGGCATGTCTTGTTGTGAAACTTAATAAGAGGTACAAAATGAAGGTTATACAGGTCTACGCCCCTACATCTAGTCATGATGACCAGGAAGTCGAAAGCTTCTATGAAGACGTGGAATCGGCGATGGGTAAAGTCAAAACAAAATACAGTATACTAATGGGCGATTTCAATGCCAGGGTAGGCAAGAAGTAGGCCGGAGGCGTTGTTAGCATCCATTTAACTTGGTCCAGCAACTATGTGCAGCCGGTGTTTTGCTGTGCGTGATGTTTATTCTGGTGATGTCCACGCATGCCCACGTTTCTGTCGTCCTTTTTCACGTCTTTGTCGTCCCTTCCTTTGTGCGCGCAGGCGTAACGCGTGTTATTCAATGTGTTATTCCAACAACTGTGGTTTCTTCTGGGTATTTCCTGCGGGCGCTGATTGTGCAGTCTCCATCTCGCAACGTGAACACACCACATGCGCGCAGCAAACGACGACGACACTGCCGGAATTCAACATGGCGGCACTAGCGACGTTATGCGAGCGTTTGAGAGTATAGGTAGAGGAAATCTTCACTATTCGACAAATTGTATCACCGCTAACAATTAAAACATTTTCGCAATGTAAAAAAAATGCCTATGTGCACCGTAGTTGTGTGGCAGGTTTCCTTCTATTGACGAGTTGTGCACGCTGTTTGCGAGAGTAACTCCTTTTCCGCTCGAAAAGTAGTTGCGCGATTTCCTTTGCCGTAAAGGAGATACTCCTTTGTCGTGTGTCACTGCACTTGAACGCCTTTCCGGTAGATGTCCCCTTACCTAAAGGACTTTAGAGTGCCCGTGTGTCTGGGGTATTACACGTTTATTTCGCCTTCAGGGCGTATCAATAATTCTGCGAAGTTCAATCAATAGTTGCAGATGGGGCAAAGCGAAGGTAATTCGAGCCCCACAAAGGGTTAGTAGGACGCACAGGTTGTATGCAACGTTCAAGTTTGTCTACAGTTGTCATGGGTAGTTGCGATGCTGATGTAGAGAGACAAGTAGGTTATCGCCGCTTCAATATTTCATTGCCACTTTCCTAATGTCCTTTCTGTTTTGGCCACCAGTTTGTCGGCCTATATCCAAGTGAGGTGTGATTTTGTGTTGTTATAATCGAGCATGAGCATCTGGGAGAAGGTACCAGCCGTTTTCTGCAGCTCGGCTTACGCGACTTGTATGACCAGACTCCATTTCTTTCTAATGACGCGCCTTGACTCTAACGAGAATCTCGTTTCTAAAGAATAATGCCCTCTTAGGAGTGGTTATAGCTCTAATTTTGATCCTCAGTGAAATCAACCCACTGTCAACGAATAGGCCGCCTGGATTTCGATAAAGGGCGGGCGCTATAGCCAAAACAAGTATGACGGTTTCCCCTTGGACAGGTCGAAGATGCACGCGGAATCAAGTCCCTGTGCCACTCCGAAAGGTTTTAGGCCTTAGGGCACCTTGTATAACTCTGTTTAGAGACGACGGAAACAAACAGGAATGAAGGCAAAATTCGGCTCTGCGTCCTATGTTGAGCATAAGGAGATGTGAAGTAAAGAACAAAAAGAAAAAAAAGAAAGAAAAGAAAATTACGACACAAGCTTTACTCTCAAACAGAAACTTAACACCCCGTAACAAGAAGCCAACACTAAACGGGGGTGATCCGTTTTTGATTTTCGGGAATTTGTTAAAAAATCGCCTGTTGTCCATAATTGCACTACTTGAAATATATACACTTAGCATAGACACAAAGAGTTGCGCTAAGTTGTGCATAGGTCCGCCATTATCTCCCAGCTACTCAGCGAAGCCATTCCTCGCGCACGCAGGCGGCAAATGCCGCGCGGTGTTCCATTTGCTGTTTTCTTTGCTGGTGGCAAGCTACATGCGGCAATTGTTCGGAAGCGCTTAACATTATTGCACTTTTTAATGCAGGCAACACTCGAGCCATCGGCCTAGCCGGAGGGCGGCAGGGTTCCAAACCCCCGAGGTGTTTAGTTTGTATGTGCGTATATACACGCACGTATACTAACACACGCACGAACGCACATATAGGGGGTACGACCTCGCTCCCGGAAATAAAATCCTGACTGACAGCCGAAAGGTTCGCGTGCAAACGCGCTGTAGCTAGCAACAAAAAGCGGTGCAATGTTTTTCATCATGCATATGAAGTTAACTCTGTCGCCGAGGCCAGAAGGCAAGGAATATTTTAAAGAGTGCTTGATGAAAATTTTACACACGTAAAGTGGACGACTATGTCAACGCATTTTGGCTGCCGAAGCCCGCCGATTAATGATCGTCGCCAAGGGAACGATCGTGTCTTCAGTTATGTCAGTCATCATCATCATCATCATCATCATCATCATCATCATCATCATCATCATCATCATCTTTTATGTGCCCTGCAGGACGAATGCCTCTCCCTGCGATCTCCAATTACCCCCTCCCAATTACTCCCTACGCCAACCAATACCAACTAGCGCCCGCCAATTTCCTCATTTCATCGCCCCACCTAGTCTTCTTCCGTCCTCGACTGCACTTCCATTCTCTTGGTACCCATTTTGTAACCCTAATTGTCCAACGGTTATCTAACCTGCGCATTACATGACCTGCCCAGCTCCATTTTTGCTCTCTTAATGTCAATTAGAATATCGGCTATACCGGTTTGCTCTCTGATCCAAATCGCTCTATTTCTGTCTCTTAACGTTATGCCTAGCATTCTTCGTTCCATCGCTGTTTGAGCGGTGCTTAACTTGTTCTCCAGCTTCTTTGCCAGTCTCCATATGTTAGCACTGGTAAAATGCGCTGATTGTATACCTTCCTTTACAATGATAGTCAGGAGTTTAATAGCTCGAATATTCGTTCCAAGCACGCAGTGAACAGTATTGGAGAGATTGTGTCTTCTTGTCTGACTCCTTTCTTTATAGGTATACCTTCCTACTTTTCTTGTGTAGAATTAAGGTGGCTGTGGAATCTCTCTAGATATTTTCCAAGGTTTTTACGTAAGCGGTCTGTTCTCCTTGATTACGCAATGCCTTTATGACTGCTGGTATCTCTGTCGAGCCTCACTCGACAGAGTTCGGGTGTTAAAGGTTGCCAGGGTCAGTTTCCATTGGCGGCCTGTCCGGGTCCAGAGATTCTTAGCACCCTCTGCTGCATTACAGGTCCGGCCGCCACCTTGGTCAGCGCAGCTGCTGGGGACTGAGGGCCATCAGTTGATTCAATGAGTCATCAGGGAGGGAGTGGCCGAATACTGCACCAGGGAGGCCAATTCCTGTTCTGGTAAGGGAGTGTCTTTGCTGAAACTTAGTGGGCCTTCCTAATTTGGTTGTACCTCGATTAGTATAGCCACACTCGCTCTCAGCATCTTTTGCCGGTGTCAGGCATTACTCCAAGCTTGCAGATGTAGTGCACCGGAGGAGGTGAAATTCAAGCTCACCATCGTCAAAAAAGAAAAAAAATATAGAAGGATTCGAACTTCCGACTATGGCAACCGAGCATCCGACATCTATAGCTCAGACAGATAATCCCGTAGGCTTCGTTATTAGGGCTTCATTTATCACTAGCCGTCATTCGCAGAAGCTGCACGTTTTCGATATATGTGGTGCAGACACGTAGATTTAAACGCATTTCAAATGTTCACATGCACACATCTTATGCAAAGCTTATTTTTACGATTCATTCGTACCGCAGACTAAACAGCTGCTTCGTAGGAGCAAATCTGCAAGTGGAAAAAGATTCAAGGTGCAGGAGCTTCTACACCAAATTAATTTCGTACAAGGGAATGGATGACGAATGGCTGCTGGCAGCAGGGCAAAAGTGTGTGTTCTTGGAGCCTTGGGGAGGGGGGGGGGGGAGAGGATTCATAGCAACTGGAAATGCAGTAAGCTATGATAAATAACAACAGGTTATCTTATTGCACTAGTCACATCATGATGACAAACTTGCAAAGTTTGTGAGTGGCCCTGGATAAAAGCAGTTTCAGTGATAAGTAAACACAATTAACCGCAGAAACATGCTAAATATTCAACAGCTGTGCTTTGTCTGATATCTAGCAGAAGCCCACGAGTCTTTAAACATCGAACGAACAAAGTAGTGCAAACAACAACCATCTGTATGTCTATCGATGACTCTCGATACCAAAATGTGACTACAGAACTGTAGGTAAATTTAATATAACTTCAGAATAGTGGTTAGCCGGGCATGTTGGTACGAACGCATTCTTTAGCAAGCAGAGCGAATATCGAGACACACTTGTGTCGTGTGCCTCTTTTTTGTGTCCGGTTATTCGCGCATTACAAAAAAAAAAAAAGCACTAGCATATCAATCAACGTTACATGAAAATTAAAACACCGACAAAAAATAAAATAAATGACAGAGGAGAGAAAAACCAGGGTACAACGGGCAAATTGTACCTCCTAGTATTTACTCTGTTTTGAACACACTGTCTAGATCCGCATAGTCAGAACAATCGCACAAGCAACACAGCGAATTGGGCGTACTGGTAGGTTAACGTTCTTGACGTGTATCTGCAGCACGACACTTAACGTGTCCTTCATTCTTTGTCCCGCGTGTGTCGCGCTGTACATATACGCCAAAAATCATGCAAGAGAACAACCTCTGATGCCAGGCGTACGCATGTCAGCCTTTTTTTTTTTATTGAAGTGAAAATAAAAGAAAGAGACGTAGTCACCTTATAATGGTGACGGCTACTCCTTTTCTCGTAGCGGAAACAACAATATAAAAAAATATGTAGGAAAAGAAACAGAAACCACTTCATACGGTCAGAAATCCACAGCACAGTCCTATACGCCCATGAACATAACAGTATAAAAGTCAAGTGCGAGTTGCACCACAATGAGTTCGTAAACAAAGTCACAAACACACACAAACGGCCGTGATGTAGGCTTAGATGAGCATATAAACAGATGAGATGAGATGAGAATTACACAGTGTTGAAACAATTCACGCACAAAAAAAAAATGTATAACACGTAATATACAAGCACTAATAATTACAAATAATAGAAGAACGTTACAGTGACATCGTGCGATTATTCAGTGCAATACCTAGTATTTGTTAATGATGCCTGTGTCTTCATAAAAATGTTCAAGCGCGTTCAATGCTTTTCGCTGGGCTATTTTCGATGGCCATGGGCCCAGCAATTTTGCGAGTGAGAAAGGCCGGTGAGGATCAATGGAGTGTAGCTCTTGTTGTAGCTGCCGTCTTTGCATCTCGTATATGGGGCATTCGAGGAGTAGATGACGGACATCCTCATCGTCTTGGCCACATGAGCAAGCCGGGGAAGGAGCCTGTTTCATTCAATGTAGGAAATGTTTGGTGTATGCTGTCCCAAGGCTCAGTCGATGAATTAATGTCTCGGCACTCTTAGAAAGTTGTACATCAAGCTGGTATTTGAGGTCAGGGTCTACTTCGTAAAGGATTGATTCCTTAGTGTTCTCATTAAACCATGTTGACGTATACACAAGTCTTTCTTTAATACTCTCAATATCCGTTTTATGTCCATTGGTGATAAAGGAATGAGCTGAATTTCTGCATCTTTATGGGCCGATTTTGCCAATGAGTCCGCTAGTTCGTTGCCTGTTATACCAGCATGGCAGGGGACCCACTGTAATATCACTTCATGTTTTCTTTCATTAGCCTGAGTTAGCCTAAGTGCGTGAGGTTGGCTGCTATCAATATTTTCCAGACATGCTAAAGCGGATAAGGAGTCCGTGCAAATTACCCACTTTGTTGGTGTCTCATATCTTTTAATAAACTGAGTGGCTTGGAGAATGGCCACTAATTCCGCTGTTGTTGGTGACGACGTGCGTCCCAGTCGACAAGCGTACTCTACCTCTAAGGATGGTATAACATAAGCTGCAGTCGCACTTTCTTTGAAAACAGACCCGTCCGTGTAGACGTGAATAGATTCCTGGTACTTGTCAAATAGGTGATGTAACGCTAATTGTTTTGCTGCTAATGTGGAAACGTTGCTTTTATTTTTAAGCCCTTCGATTGACGTTTCTATTTTCGGTGCTTGCAGAAGCCATGGTGGGTAGCAGAGGTCCGACTGCCAAAAAGGTGATTGTGGGAGTCGTGATTTGTGCTCTTGAAACAAGGCGTGTATCTGTGCACCTGGACGGTTCTCTATCAGAGAGAGAAGGGGGTGTGCAGAATGCTACTGCATGTAAGCCTTAACAGGGGTGTTACTAAATATACATGTTGCTTTACTTGTACACAAGGCCAACTCACCTAGCATATCCTGGTCCCTTTCGGAGCCGACCGGTCTCCGACCATACGCAGTGTCCATACTATTTGCCGGCGCACGTCTGTTCCTCCGCACGGCACCGCATAAGAAGTTTTGCTACTGTCCTTGCCCTTTGTGCAGTTTGGTGTGCTGCACCCCGTCATATTGGAATGCAAGTGTCAATACGATGTGTTTCATATTATTTCACCAAGGTCCTTGACACAATATCGTCGAGTACTGTACCTGCAACCCGGAGCCGATGAACGAAACGCACGCTCGACGGTCCGCTGTTTGCAATGTCGATTGCACTGACGGAAACGACGAGCCGGTGTCACGCCCGTAAAGTTGGCTTCGCAGCGGTGCAGTTGAACATTTTACGTCATTTTGTACCACGCGATAGCGCTCGGCGAATAGCGGTGAGAGCGGCGCCGGATAATGTTGAATTCCAATGGCGGAGTCGGAGCAGCCGACGGACTCCGCGAGCGAGCACTCGACTCTGGCGTAGAGCAACGCCTCCAGATCCGCGAGTGGAACACAGCCTGCGCCGCCCATAGAGTTACTATACTGGCTCTAAAGGACAAGCTACCCATATGGCCCATGCATTGAAATCGGGAACCGCAAGAGCGCCGCCATGTTGCAACGCGCTGAGGTTGCCAGCTCCTAAGACGCTTGCTAGACTTGGTGACAGTAGTCAGTTTTAATCAGGCAACCGTAGCAGCGTAGCAGCATGGCGTCTCGCCTGTAGTGTCGTGAAGTGGTGTGCGTGCAGCCATGTGTTTGGGCTTTATACGTTGGTCCTTTATTCTATGTTGCGGGATGGTGTGGGTGTGGTCCATGTTGACCGTGCAGGTGGCAGTTATGCAACCGAAGGATGATCCTGTTGAAGTTTCCGGCAGTATGCGGTTTTCAGCGGTCACGCCTGTTGCAGGAGTGTCACTCGACGAGGTTACGAGCTCGAAGCAGTGGTCAGATTCCTCGTTGGCGTTCCGTAATTCTCTTCGCACGGGCGCGGTATGTTGCAAAAGCCGCTTTCGCGATCTATCGTCGCAACGATGGATCGGGTTTTTTTTTAAAAAAACTATTATAAGTACTGATCCAGCTGTAGGGCACATGTAACCGACAAACGGAAGTCTCAGGAGAGCACCTGAGATTATAATAAAGCAGGCGTCGCAGGAACTCCAGGGCACCCAAGGGACAGTGGGGGGATCAAAGCTCGAAGCAGAATGGTACGTAGGTTGGGGCCGCCGAGGCAGGTGTGTGCCAGGGAGTGTTCGCACGGACAGCTCCCCTGGCACGCGCAGCGGTGCCTCGCAAGGTAGAGATACCTTAAAGGCACCGGCGCCCACGATCTTTCTTTTGCCTTGGTGCAGTGAACACAATTAACCAGAATAATATGGAGGGCATCCGGTGCAGTGGCGAATGCGAGTCATGGCATATGTAGCTCGCGTCGTCGGGCGTATGTAGTAATATCAGAGTTACTTTTATGAACTTTCTGCATAATATGCTTTGTTACGGTAACTTTACGGAAGGGGTCTAGAGGACGGTGTTGGTGCGTTTTTTCGTACTGCCCTAATCCTATCACCCCCCACTACAAACACACACACACATACCCCTTTTTCATGCAATTCTTCGCCATGACGGATTGACCAGGTCAAGATGTCAATTTGTCAGTAACTGTCATAGGAATCCCTGTAATAAACACAATTCCACGATCGGATTGTTTACTTTCAGTTTTTATTGTAACACTGAGGACTACTTAGAACCTTATTTTGTATATGTGAGAGAAGTATGTGGATATCAAAAGCTTAAGCCAATGTGCGATACACTGACAAAGCAGCTGCTACAACATGAACTGCATTGAGGGCCACACAACACATACGTAATTAAAGGTGCAAAATATAGGGGGAAGCTTCAAAATACGCTCTGTAGCACTGCAAAATATAACATATGTTGTATGTGTACAATGCATGAATGTCTTATTTGCCTTCAAGTTTATTATCAAGTCCAAGTTTACTGAAATTTATTATGAGCATATGTACAACAGGAATCTACTGACACACCCGCAGTCAAGGTGGCTGTTCGAGGTGTGCTGGCCGCCTCAGTGTAAGAAAAAGAAAGAAATTGGGTGAATGTCGACACCAGTGCCACTGCTTCTTGCCTCTGACCTGCACGTGCCTCCGGGGCATCTTTGTGCACAAGTGTGCTGGCGTGGCGAGGCGTAGGAGTCATCCGAGAGAAAGAGTATCGTTTACATAGAGAAGTGGCTGTTCACATTGCCTGTCACTTTCCCTCAAATGTTTCCTTGGCGACTAGGACACCCGCAGTCAAGGTGGCTGTTCGAGGTGTGCTGGCTGCCTAAACGAAAGAAAAAGAAATTAGATGAATGTCGATACCAATGCTATTGCTTTTTGCCTCTTACCTGCATTTGCCTCCACGGTTTCTTGGCTTGCGGAGTCTGTATGCGGGAGCTGCTGTTTCTAGGCATAGGCATTGTCTAAGCAAAAAGAAAAGGCCATTCAAATGGGGAATTATGGAAATAAATGCAGTTGTTATGTCTGCTTCTTGCACTCTTCTTGCCTAAAAGTTTTCAAACATTGCGTCCAGAACACACCAGCACTTTGCTTCTGCTTCTTACCTGCAAGTGTTGCTACGAGATCCTTAGTATGGCTGCATGCAGCATTGTAACACTTGGTGGAGGCCTTTGAAGTGGTAGCCAAAAATATGAAGAATCATCCTTGCCTGCATGAATGCTTTCAATTTCTAAATGCAGTGGTAACTATCACTATTAGTGCAAGGCCCCCCACATCTATGCGGCAAGTGCCATAGCTCGAAACTGTTTCACAAGGCGTCTGATATGTCCACATTAGATGTGATGTGTTTCTTTTTATTTATCCCAGTGTGGAGAGAGAATCATTATTTATTTTTATTTTTGCGGGTCTTGTTTCTTGGTTTATTTCTGAATTTGTCAAGCAGCAGTCTCATGATGCTAAAGTGACTTATGTAATGACAATCATCAGCTTTTGTTTTGCAGAAAAACAACGCATTTCCTGGCCCATTGTTTGACATCCCCTCACTCGCATAATTTTGCAAAGTATTTTACCTATACTGACTTGCTTGACCTCCACTAAAGAGTCTTGCATTTTGAAATAGCATTCTTTCCTTGAAATCATCCGACACTTCTCATAATTTCTGTACCTTTGGCTTGTGATACTCTGCATTCACAGTTTTTTCTTGTTTCTGACTAGAAATGTCTTCTTTATTTTAGAGCTTAAATTTTACCTTTGGAACACACGGAAGGGCTTGCCATTGCATATCTGCATAACAGGAAAACATGTTTCATTAAACATTTGCAAAATCCAATTGAAGATTGAATAATGCAGCTTGCAGTGTGATTTGACTGAATGATCCATAAAAGTAACTCATCTGACTTGGTAAATTAAAGCACGTATTAGTGTGATGTACAAGACATGTTACACTAATGTGGTGGGTTCTCTTGCTTATACAGCAAAATAATCGGTGCGCGAGAAAAAAGTTATTTTGGCATATACCCCTTGTACACACTGATTTAAGGAAAATGAGCTGGAGCTGTCCACGTGATCTACTTATTTTACCTGCGAGTGTACTCAACAAAAATGTATCTAAGCTGCTAAGTGGCATTTGAGATTGTGTCAGTATTGCATATGTGCCTGTTGTCTAAAATAATTGAATTTTGAAAATGCTCGTAGGGATCTGATGTGCATATCTGCAGTTTATGGATACATGTAAAAGACTCAGCATCAAGTGCAAGTGAACGTTCCCACAGGCCCGGAGTCGATCATGGTCTCCGCGTCTTGCCACTGTCTTTCGTCCCTTTTCGTGCGCTAAAAAACCTCAGTCATGCAAATAGATTCGCTGCACAAATTTGTGACCAGAACCGATATGCCACATGAAATGGCATGCAAGGAGGTGTTGAAGATATTGCACAGTTAATAAAACGCCTACGCTATTAATATGTGTGTTCATGCACTCGATTTCGTCCGTATTAGGCACTCACCTCTTGATTGCTTCGTGGAACAGAAATGCTCGGCATCGGGCTGTTTTTCTACTGTAGCGCGTTTGTAGAAGCATGATTGTTCAAAGTGAAACAATTACACAGATTCTATGACTTGCTTGTGGATTCGCCAGTGCAATTCCGGTGCGCTGGTCCGCCTGTCCAGCAATTTCCTACTGAAGGGAAACCTGCAAATAAAAACACCGCTCCGCATGTAGAAAAATGCTCTACTGTGACGCTTCTCAAACGATTGCGATGCATCACAAGAGCTGTCTGCTCGCGTGATGTTCTGAACAAGGAGATACATTCGTTTACTTACCTTTGAAGGTATATGCCAGAGCACTTCGGGGCTTCGGTGGCACATAAGGCACGAATGTGCCATAGCGTCCAATATCGACGCGCGATCGCATGTCAAATCTAAACTGTGCGAAACTATTACGCATCCAAAAAAGAGATTCGAAACCGAAATGCGCGTCATCCTTTATTGCATGAATGCGTACATCATGATTTACATAAGTCACGCACTTAGCGATCGCTTTCTGTAAACTTAATATTAACGCACCACCTTCATAAAGCCATCAGGTATGCGTTTTTAAATGACAAAGCATAAGGTGACCTGTACTTCTTTTCAGCTCTTTCAATAATAACTGCGCTGGCTACATTGACCAGTAGCAACAGGGCGGCGCCCTAGAGGTTCCCACTTTTCCGGCCTAGCTTTTCCTCTAGAGTTGTTCTACTAACTCTATGGCGCCGCCGGAGCAAGGCGGAAGCGGAAGTTCTATCACCAAGTTACCCAGGTTACCTTGCGTGTTGTCATTTCCTTCCGCTGTTTGCTCCCAGCACCGCCGCACCGGTCACTTGTCTCTTCAGTGCCGTTAAACTGTTGTTTTTTAAAAGTGCGGAATGGATATCTCGCCAAGCGTGCAGCAGCTTTTGCTTCCTCACGAGTCGGGACCGGTGGCGCCTCGCAGCAGACAAACGTGGTAAAGGAAATACGTCACGCAGAGTTACGGTCGACTCCGCCGATTTTGGCGGAGCATCTTTTCCTGCTCCACGGAGTGACTCCCGCTCTGAATCCCCTCCGACACTCTCATTGGAACATTTTACTCCCTCCCTCAGTC
Organism: Dermacentor andersoni; assembly: GCF_023375885.2. NCBI lineage: Eukaryota > Metazoa > Arthropoda > Arachnida > Ixodida > Ixodidae > Dermacentor > Dermacentor andersoni. Next base: position 138,025,529 of record NC_092816.1, on the reverse strand, counting down.
TGTCATTGAAACAAACTTGCTCCGAAACGAGCAGAAAAACTTGCTCCGACTCCGCCATTCGAATTCAACATAAGTTATGCGCAACTCTGCTCCCTGCAGGACAATATCCAGGAACACTATAGGCGCGCTCTACGCGTATATTCCAGTTTGGGATGACGGAACGTTACGTAAGCTAGCAATTTAGTAGGAGGATGGGCTAAGCGCAAGTTACGCCATAGCTTAATTGACAATGTTCGTTACACGAGAAGGCTAATTAAGTTCGTGTGGCAGCAGAACGTCTAAATATTTTGTTAAAGAAACAGAGTTTAACGTAACGCCACTTTTAGCGTAAGTTTCTGATGTGTGGGAATGACGGCGATGAAAGGAAATCAGAGGCTTTCGCAGTGTTCGGAGACATTAATCAAACCGTGTACCCCCCTCCAAGAAACAACAACAACAACACCAACAACAACAACAACAACAAAAAGTTGCAGTTTCGCTCGAAAGGCGAAGCACCGATTGCGATAGCAAATTAGCAGATAGCTATACGAAGTAAGGATAGTAGTTTTATCGACCGTATAAACTTGTAAACATTCGCCTGCTCACTAAATTAACAATGATATAATCTGTAAGCGCGACTTGACGAGGACGTGGAAAGAAACAGACACACAGAGACAGCGTTGTCTCTGTGTGTTTGAAGATAAGGCCCGCGTGGGCGCACACTTGTGCCACGTCGCAGGTCACTTTCAAGATACGGCGCCCGCACGGCCGCACCGTAAGCAGCAGCCGTACCTCAGCCCCGTGCCTCCCGCGCGACAGGAGACGGCGCGCTTTCGGCCCGCATTCCTCTTTCGCACACGCGAGATCGAGCCGCGTTCGCCGGCTCACCCGCGCACGCTTTCAGTCGTACATACAGCATAAGGCGCGGGGCGACGATTTTATCGCCCTTGAACTTTACGCGGAACCTCACGGAGACGCCGACGGCAGAGATCTGCCTGGAGTGTCCATGTAATTGCTGTAGTATTGCTATATAATCGCTATATAGTTACTCTTCTTGAAAAATGCTTTCAGCGCTTAATATATTAAGCGGCTACATATTACTTAAGAAATGTATTTTCAATGCTATTCTAAAAAAAGAAAGCTAAATTATGGGGTTTTACGTGCCAAAACCACTTTCTGATTATGAGGCACGCCGTAATGGAGGACTCCGGAAACTTCGACCACCTGGGGTTCTTTAACGTGCACCTAAATCTAAGTACACGGGTGTTTTCGCATTTCGTCCCCATCGAAATACGGCCGCCGAGGCCGGGATTCGATCCCGCGACCTCGCGCTCAGCAGCCTAACACCATAGCCACTGAGCAACCATGGCGGGTTCCAATGTTACTCTCTTTTAGTTCTAGTGGAAGGTTATTCCATACGGCGACTCCATTAGCCGTAAATTTTCTCCTACCTCATATTTTTTTTTCTTTTGAGAGAGAGGTAATTGACTTTTATTTTTCCATGGCTTTCATATCGAGAACATAAAGAAATGGTAGGCGACATGGTAATCTGACATGGTAATCTGACAAATGGACATGACAAATGGTAATCTTTGGCTTAGGTGCCTTTAGTGGCACTCGCATCTCGGCGTTGGTGTTCGTTAGGTTAACTGTAGGCGAACGTAAGGCACAAACCGAACTCAGAGGCAATTGTTTTCTATTAATTAGCCAGTTAAATATCATGCCACCTTCCACATGCCACCTTGTTGACGTCATTAGTGGCGTCATTACTTCCGTTTTATATTTCTCGGTTTCCAGGAATTTCGCCGAAGTCGTGCTCACGAGGCGGGTCTCTACGATTCCGTGCTTTAGTGTACGGTAATCAGTGATTTATAATTAATTCTCATTATTTCAGACACTTCAGTAACTCAACTTGTAACTAAACTTATGCTCTAATATCATATCTATAATGAAACCTATGAATTTTGTCTTGTACTATTTATGCCATTTTTTTTTCTGATTTATCTTGAATTTCGTCCCATATCGTCTCCGTGATTTCTAATCAGTTCTAATTAGTCTAGACATTTCAGTAACTCAACTTGTAATAAACTTATACTCTGATATATCAATAATGAAACCATGAATATCGCACTGTACTGTTTTTCTAGTATTTCTGATTTATATTGAATTTCGTCCCCGATCGTCTCCGTGATTTCTAAATATTTATTTATTTATTTATTTATTTATTTATTTATTTATTTATTTAGTTATCAAAACTGCAGACCACCTGTGGTCCATCCGCGAGTGGCATACAAGTAATAAACAGAATCATGACAAGCAAGTAACAATCAGACAGGAAGAAAAAGAAAAATGATAGATAATGTAAGACATGGGACACTAATTACAATCATAATACAGGCGTTCTAAGTCGCGTACAAAATCATTTGAATAAAAAACAGCGGGAGGTAGAGCATTCCAGTCCGACACTGTTTAAGCAAAAAAGATGTATCCCTATAAATTTGTCCTTGTGAATATTGGGGCAAGTGTCCTGCTATGGGTGTGTCTAGTTTTCCTGAGTAGGAACGCGCGCAATTTGGCATATTTACTTTTATGTTTCCTGCAAAACAGTTATGAAGAAAAACCAGCCTATTGACTTTTCTGCGGGATTGTAAAGATGGAATGTTATGTTGCTGCAGAAGTAAGGAGGGTGAGTCAGTCATTTTGTACTTATTGAATATGAAGCGCACTGCTTTTCTTTGCACCCTGTCTAACTCTCGGATATCATTTTTGTTAGGGGGGTCCCGTACAATGGAGGCATATTCTAATGTAGCCCTAACGCATGTATTATATTCTAGAAGTTTGACGTTAGGAGGTGCACTTTTAAGTTATCTTTTGAGAAACCCCAATTTTCGTAGCGCTGAAGTACAAATAGCCGATATATGTGATGACCAGGTAAGTTTGTTATTTAAAATGATACCGAGATGCGTGCATTTATCTCCTTCCTGTATGTTACGCTGGTTAATTGAGTACGTAAACGTGCTGGGCATTTTCTTTCTCACAACACGAGAAAGTACAACTTTTTCTGTATTTAATTCCATGTCCCATCGAATGCACCAGTCTCCAATGGCCCGTAGATTTTCTTGTAATAGTGCATGATCATTTGGATTACAGATTTCCTTAGGAACAACGAAGTCATCCGCGAACAGTCAAATGCAGACACCACCGTCAATCAAGTCTGTCAAGTCAGTTATATAAGTCAAGAAGCATAACGGTCCCAAAACACTTCCCTGCGGGGCGCCAGAAGTAACATGCAAGAGTACTAAATAGCTAGTTTAAATATGTACAAATTGCCGCCTCTCCCGAAGGTAGGCAGCAATCCAATTAATAATATTTAACGGAAGACCCAAGCATGCCAACTTGTGTAACAACTTCCCGTGTGGCACATTATCAAAGGCCTTCGAAAAATCTAGGAACAAGGCGTCCAACTGACCAGCCGTATCAAGGATATGTGCAAAATCGTGTACTGTAGACGCAAGTTGTGTAACTGTAGACCTGTGTTTTCTAAAGCCATGTTGATGGGATGATAGCGCATCGCGATTTTCAAGAAAATCGTTAATGTACTTAGAGATGACGTGCTCCAGCAACTTACAACAAGTGCTTCTAATAGATATGGGCCGGTAGTTACTCACAGATAAACCGTTCCCTTTTTTGTGAATCGGTGTAATGCATGCTAGGCGTCAGTCGTCCGGAATTTCACCTGTTGGAATTGATGAATTGAAGCAATGTGTCATGAACTGAGGTATCTGCTCCGCATACCGACGCAGGAAACCATTTGGGATACCGTCCGGTCCGGAGGTTTTTTTTTTAAGGTTACTATTAAGAAGCACTGACACGACGCCTTCACGCGTCACTGTTAAATCATCGGGTATGCGTGATCCTGTGCTCTGAGGTACGTAACCATCCCCCTCGTAAACACACTACGAAAATAATTATTAAAATACTTTGTGATCCGTCGAGCGTCAGTAATTACGCTGTCGCCAATTTTCATTTTAGAAATGTCTTGCTTACTTTCCTTTAAAAAATGCCAGAACATCTGGCTGTCACTTTTAATAAACTGAGAAATACTATGGTTGAAGTAAACACTGCGAGACTCACTTACTTTTATAAACAAATTATCTTTCAGATCAAGAAAAATAGAAGATGACGTCTTTTTCTGCTTGCGGAGTCGCTTGATTTTACGCTTTGTATGAATAATATCCATACTTATCTAAGGGTTGAAACGTCGCTTTCTTATAACTTTAGTAGGTGTAAAATTCATAACACAATATTTAACCGTTTCACGAAACCTCTTCCATGAAGTCTCAATGTCGGTTACTGCGAAGTCGGGATTTATATCTAGATAATAAATTATTGAAACGTCATCGGCGCTATGAAAATCCCGAACAACTGAGGAGTCTTCTTGCTAAATTAGGCGCCTATTATTCGTTTCTTCCCAATAAAAATAGATCAAATCATAGCTTGCGATTCCCGGAAGCACTGATGCCGATGCACCATTAAACATTTCTGTTATAAACAGCAGGTCGAGAATGAACCTGCCACGCGTGAACTGACGCACCATTTGCTCAAAATTTAGAAAAAGAAAACATCATATCCAAGATGACATCGATTGCTCTGGAACGTCCATATCTTAATTGATCCTAATTGACGGCAGGAAGGTTAAAATAACCCGTGATAATGACAATTCTGTCACGTGGGCTAACTAAGTGATCGTGCAGTTTTTATAAGTGCAGAGTGTAGAGTGTATAAGCGCGACTGAACGAGGACGTAGAAAGGAACAGATACACAGACACAGCCCATAGCCTGCATCAGGAGAGCGATACACTGCACGAAGGAAAAATTTAATCCCACAAAAACATACATCTAGCAGCAAACTTTCAAGATCGGCAATTTGATCACAAGTAGTAATATCGACAGACTGTTTCGCAGGAACAGCCACGCGGCCTCTTCGGGAACCCCTGTTAACGCCGATACACACAGTATCCCGGTGGAGCAATTTCATCGTCGCGAATGTCGTCATGCGGTTAAGTTTCAGTAATCAGGCAGACATGCGGATCACGTAAGAGCAACATAGATTCCAATGGGTCCGTTTTGGTTACCACACTTCTGGCGTTCTGATCCTTTTCCCTTTGTCTTTACCAGTTTTTACTCTGGCCCAAAGCAAGTAGCGTTTACAAGGGTTGTCCGCACAATAATCATTCTGTAAGTATATGTTCGCACCGTGGAGTTTCCGCGCGTTGCGTTGCACTGCTTCCTTTTCTCTGTAGTCGTGGAAATATAGAATAACTGGTCTGTTTGCCCGAGTTTTACTAAGCCTATGAATGCGATCAACTCAAATGCCGTTCGCGCCTAGTTTTTCTTGAAATGTTACTTTGATTAATTTTTCGCGGAAAGTTGAGTCATACTCATTTGGAATGCTTGGTACGCTAAATACCATCAAGACTGATCTCCTGCTACGATTTCCCAAGTCCACGAACTTAACATATGCTGTCTTTTGATCAAGTCTCTTGAATTCTGGAAACTACTGTCCGTAAATCAGCAGTCGCATTTGCTGCCTGATACGTTGATTATAATTTTCTTTCAACTTCGGTCAGGCGGGATTCAAAGCTTGATATCGCATTTTCTGTTCTCACAAGACGGTTCTTCAAGTCAGCAATGTCAGTCCTTATTGCGTGTTGACCATCCATAAGTTTTCTAACATATCTTCAACAGCAGGTCCGGGATTTTCCTCAAGATCCCCACAGAGTAGCAATTTGCAAGAAAGGAATCACTCATACACGATGGCAATACAGGTTTGTGGGCACGGCAGAAAGCTAGAAATGTGTCATCGTTACGCACAGAGTAGGGGTAACTAACCTGTATGATGCAAACAAGTCGCATGGTTAGCGACCTTGGTCCATGCGCTTCGCTGGGGCCATTGAGGAGACCCACGTACAGGAATTCCTTTATACCGTCGTCACAAAATCCTGTTTAGTCCATGTGACTGGAATGCCCGTGGCGGTGAGGAAGGTCCCAGCACGGTAGGCGGTCAAATCGCGTGTCTTCCACGGCAAAACTTCCGGCGTCGATAGTGGCCGACGAAATGCCAGGAGCAGAGCCTGTACGATACAAACAAGTCGCGTGGTTAGTGATCTTGGTCGATGCGCTTCGCTGTGCCCAATAATTCGTTCTAATTATTACAGACACTTCAGCAACTCAAATTGTAACTAAGCTTATGCTCTGACATCATATCTATAATGAAACCCATCAATTTCGTACTGCACTTTTTTCGATTTCTTTTTCTGATTTCTTTTGAATTTCCTCGATCCCCCGTCGTCTCAGGAGGTGAACCGGAAGTGCCACGCAAGAAAGAATGTCACTCGATGATCGTGCCACTAAAATTGCGATAAGCAGACTGGAATAGTTAGTGCTTATACTATAATAGACCATTAGTGCTGTTTTATAATCAATTAGAGATGTGAACGGCACATTTGGGCTTTGGAAGAGTGGTAGTATCGTGTGCTGTGTAAGAATTTGTCATAAAGTGTACTGCTCTTTCTTGGAGTATTGTAACTGGTTCTAGACATGTGCGGTATGTGTGACCCTGGTTAACTAAGCAGCAAGTTAAGTGGCTATGAAATATTGCTGGAATAAATTATTCTTAATGTCGGTATGACAAATAGTCTCGGCATTGGTACAAGAGAAAACAAGCTTTACTATGTTTCTTGCAGACTTCGTCGATATGAGCTTTCCAGTTAAAAGACTCGTCAAGTATGACGCCTAGGTATTTTGTCGAATTCACTCGTTCGGGCGCTGAATTATTTAGTGCATAATGCAAGTGTACATGAGTGTTCCTCCAGGACTTTGTGCGGTGAATAAAAACAATATACTTGGCTTTCTGTGTATTTGATGTTAGTTTATTTGAAGGGAACGATTTGTAGATATCATCAAGCTCTGAATGGCACAAATAAAGGCATGGTCCGGAGAGTCCTAGGCGCACAAGAGAGCTGTATCATCAGCATAGCTAAATATATTTCGCATATTTTAATGGGCGTTTCTCGCAGTAAAAATTTCCTGCAGAATTTTATTGGACGTACGGCTTAATTATGTAGCGCGTATTACCTTTTTCAATTTTATTCCGTTCTGATATTTTCAAGCTCTAAGAACAATCTTCCAGTGCATCTTCTACCGCAACAACTCTTAGATTAGAGTGCAGTAATGGCTTGTACGATTACCATTAAGCATAATGTGACACCTTTGCCGCTTCCATAGATTTTATTATCTGTTTAGTCAATGCTGCAGATGTTTGTTTGGAAGAATGAGAAGAGCGAATGAAGAGGACGTCGTCAAGGGTTACTGGATTCAACCTCGTTCGATGACGATGTGCTTAAGCCCTGAAAATGCCCCTCTCGGCGCCAACCTGTGTGGCCGGCACTGCAAGCGCGGTGCCGCTCTTGCGGTGCTGGTTCTATCGGGATGTGCAGAGCGTGGGCGAACGACACTGCCGCATTATCTCTCGGAAGCGTCTCAAATTTTTCTCAACAATGGTTCGAGCAGATAAAGTACTCTCTTTAACAGAATGCTGCGCTCGAAATCTCCGTTCCCGGAACCGGTTCGGAACTGTTCCTTCGATTCGGTCCGGTTCAAGCTCAGTTCCAAAATGACGAAAAAAGTAGGCGTTTGGTTCGGTTGCGGTTCCGGGCGAAAATTCGAGTGAACAGGAACGAGGCCGTAACTTTACGCTTGCTCCAGACACACACCTACCCTAGCCCCGCTATCTTACACCACTGCTATCCGCGTTTATATCCAACAGACGCGTGTAAAACATGCGGACAGAGAGCAACGCTGCGACACATGCTCTGGGAGTGTGCCGGCAACAACAGTAATCAAACCAGCTCCGTTCGCGACGCGTCCATAATCGCGGCCGTTGCCAGAGTAGGAGAAGGCTCAAGCTCGCTTCTTCCCGACGCCGCCCCGGATGCGGGAGCCACCGGGGACCTTCTCCGTAGGCGTCGCCGCCGCTGGGAGGCGGCTATCAGAAGTTCAGAGCTGGCAGACCAGCTCTGGGCCGTCCGGCAAGCCGAAGATGCCGCTCAAGCCCAAGGACTTCGAGCCGTCACCTTAGGCCACCACAGCAAGAACTGCCGGACTATTCTTTAATAAAGTTTTTTCTTCTTCGGGTTCTGTTCCGGTTCTATTTGGACACCCTGGTCGTGACAGTAAGACAAGGCGATTTGCCAAGAGTTACCGCGCAGAAAGCTAACTCCTTCAACTCTAAGGGTTATAAGATCCTAACCTTGCTGGCGACAGAACCTTCAACGTCGAGTTTCATGGCAAGCAAACATGACAATAGCTGCGATTGACACGACGAAAACCGCACGAAATATATTTGAATAGTTATCGGGGCCCAATTTTTATGTGGTGTGTTTCAGTGCTCACCAGCCGGTGGTCAGAATTATTAGGCAGTGCCAAACTGTACGTACCCCCCCCCCCCCCCCCCCACCACGTAGGTCTTTTAGCTTACTGTCGTGAAAAGTAAACACTTATTCACAGCCTTTTAAGTGTTAGCGACGGAACAATTAGCTTGCATCTATAAGGGTGCACGTCTTTTTTCTTAGCAATCTGAACTAATTTTATTATCCATTCACATAACGCGGACTGCGTAAATACCAAAGGAGGAGTGCATCCTCCACGAGGTCGACGGTTTCATTGGCTCTAGACTTCTTCGGCCTTCGCCGGGGACGTGAAGAACGTAGTGCTCGACAGAACGCGGGCGATGACAAAGTCTCTGGCGCTGCTGCAATCAGGGATCTCCTCTGACCACAGTGTGAGGTCCCCCCAAGCTTCCCGCTCGGCATCTGTCCAGGAAGACAGGGCGCGATTAGCGAAGATTGGCTCGTGGGTGCGCAGTAGTCCGCGAACCAGGTCATGGAGGAAGACCACGTTCGTGTACGGGCGGAAGAGGGACGCGTCGGGCCCAACAGTTCTGTCAATGAGGACAAGCCTGTCGCCCACAGCGTTCCTCTTCTCCTCAGGGAGTCCGTGCAGGTCGACGTAGACGGGCATTTCTCCCCCACCCGGGCACAGCCTAGACGCAGCAAAGTCAACGATGCAGGCCTCCCATCCGTGTAACTCGACGGACACAGCGTTATTCATGAAGCGGTAATGGGCTGCACGACCTCGCGCGGGCTTCAATAGCACGTGTCCAGGTGTCAGGGCTCGGTGCTCGAACTCCAGCTCGGCCTCAGCGACAGCTACCGCTAGCGCTACCTGCTGGACGACAGAGCGAAGCTGCAAGGCGTTGTCGAACTGCCCTAGCGTCATTTTGGAGAGCGGTTCACCCCCGTTGTCGATACAGAGGACGACATATGGCGAGCAAAGCTTTCGCCCAGACTCTCTGAAATCTGCAGACTCCCGCCTCTTCAAGCAGCTGGTGCGCGCGCTTTCAAGTAGCGGGGGATAGCTGTCCCAAACGCAGCGCGTCAAATGAAAACGAGGAAAGCCTCTTGTTTGGTTTTCCAGCCCTTCGGCTAGCGTCGTCAGGGACCAACCGACACGGATCTCGTTGATCAGACACTGCAGGTACTTCGTCCTGTGTGCGCAGTCGCAGACCTTGAGCACCACTGTGTCGCCGCTCACGGTGGACGCGAGGAAGATGTCGGCATGCTCGCTCTCGTGAAGCTTCACGCAGTTCTCAACCCCAAGTTCCTGCAGGATGGTGGAAAAGACTACGGGCTCTGGCTGCCTGCAGGCCTCAAGTAGACGGTCGAATGCATTACGAGGCCGCTGTTCCGAGGACGTCAGATGCCCACGTGTGGCCACCGGGCGATCGACAGCTGCAGCGACCGCCTCTTGGGTTGCATAATCCACGAAGCAAGTGCTCACGTCTTCGGACGACCGCTCCAACCTCGGCAGCTTCATGTACGCAGTCTCTTCCGAAAGGCCGCTGTTGTTCACCTCGGAGCGGTCACCGTCTCCCCCTCCTGAGTGTCGTGTTTCGTCGCTACTGCCTTGGTAGTCAGAAGAGTTATCCGAAAGCCCTAGTAAAGGCTGGTTCTCATCGTCGTTGTCTACTTGGATTTTCTCGGTGCCGTCGGTACTCACTGAGCTTGTACGGTAATACAGCTCTTCCGCGAAATTGCCCCGAAAATCGGTGCCGTCATCTCCCATTGCGATAACTTGGTTGCTGGCTGAAAGGTTGTAGGAGCACTCCCTCGAACGTAATTCTTCCTGGCCACCTCCGAAGCCACGGGAGTGGGCATTGCTGAGCCTCATAGGAACCTGCTCGTGCGTGGTAGGCCGATGACCCTGCTGATTTGGGTACGTGATGCCCGGAAGCCATTGCTTGATCTTGCCAGCAGTTGTTAGTTCCTGGCTTGTGATGCTTTCGTGGCTCGCGTAGAGAAGCCGTTCCTCAGTAAGCGGTGGCAATTCCGTCAGTGTACTTCTTGAGCGTAACAACTCACGGTCAGAAAATTCGCACACTGCGCTGCAGTCTTCCGCATAACTCGATAACGCCGGGAACTCGACGGGCGGCAGTTCGTCCGGAGAGCGTCGCCCACCTATCCCGTACGTTCGCAGCGTTCGGTCATCTCGCTCTGGGCTTCCCAACGGTCTGTCCCCAAACAGGCTATGCAGAGTCGAGCTGCTACAATGTGAGGCTTGGGAGTTACTCGATAACGGTCCGCTTAGCTTGCGTCGGCAGCAAAACTTGAAGGCGACGCCGAGGAGCAATGGTAGTAGAATGATGAGTGACTCAACTGAGAGGTCGCGCGTGTAACGGACCACCTGAAGAGCCTGGGCGACGCTCTCATAGCGCTGATAGTCCATTCGCTCGGTTACCTCGCGGACGCGGTCGACGACTGGACGCGGAGGAGTCCGCGCTTGCGAAGAGTCATGCTTGTGAACTAAAAGCGGTGGTGCACCGTAGAAGTCGTCCTCACCATATAGCTGGCCGATTCTGAATGCAGGAAGAGGCAAGTACTGGTTGTAGTAGCCGCACAGGAAGATCATGCCTAGTATTCCGATGGTAATCAGCGGTAGAACCATGGCGGTAGATATAGATGGAAATCCTTGTCTTGTCTCCCGAACACTGGCGCATACCCACTATGGCATATTGGCCAAGAAGCAGGCGGGGTCCGGTATGTTTAGAATTAAAGCAAAACTAGATTTGAGTAGTAAAGCATGGGACTAAAGAAATGTAATTTAGAAGTGTAATGAAGATATTGTTAAGAATTTTGATAATGTAAGTTAACATAAAGAAACGAGATAATAGAAATAATTGATGATTTTAGAAATTCAGCAAGGAACTCTTTCTGCCTTTATAATAAAATGGTAAACTGCAAGAAAAGCATTCCTGTGGCTGGATACCAATGAAGTCGCGCCCCCAAAAAGAATGGTTGGTGTGGTTAGCGATAGCCCAAGTTTGCTAAATGAGTTTTCTAAGAGTTTTCTTTGTGTAGAAAAACGGCGGCATGAGATCTTTGTGATGTTCTGGCACTTACCCACCCTGGGGGATATATTGTTGCTGATGTTACCTCAAAACGTGGCTCCTCCTACCCATGAGTGGGATTGGCCACACTGGATGAAATGAAACGTACACCCATATGGTACCAAAAGGGGTAAAAGCGAACGTTCAGAATGAAGCCGTTGGCAACTAACTGATAACAGAGATTTTGAGAGGACCTATATAAAAACTAACTAAATAAAGAAATCAAAATAAACTGAAAACTAAAAAATAAATAAAATTTGGTGTCCCACGTTATGTACCCTAGAGCCGTAACCTACCGGATGCTTCAACAAACTTGTGCAGCGTAGTAATCATCGGACCATGACTTGCGCCTAATTGACAGGCACCAAAAGACAAAATGTTTGGTGTTATAAGTGAGAAACCCAGATTACTAGTTGGAAATATGAGGAATATTCCGTGGAGGGAGGAGAAGAAACGGCAAGAAAGAAAGAAATGGTTTGGTTCATTACACAAGGAGCAGAGGTCAAGTACGAATAAACCAGGTCTATGAAGGTAAAAGTTTAGGTGGGGAACTCTACCGGGGAAGCTTGATAACGTGATCTCGCATTAACATGAAACGTATTTGCTCATGTTCCACCAACATTTTAGATGTCGATAACCATCTGCGGTAAATATAGATGATTCATTATAATTCAACAATAAAAAGCGTTCAAATCTAGCTCATGTTTTAAAAGAGAAATCAGGAACAACATTTAAGAAAGGACCAATCGGTGAAGACGATACGAGCAAGTAAGCCGATTCATTTAAAAAGAATCCGCTGTGTCCGGGGATCCAGACAAAGCGGATATCAGAGAATTTGTCTCGGACAAGATTCGAAAATGTACTCAACAGGTGTGCCCGGTTATTAAATGTTAAATGTTTACAGACCGAAAGCGCGTCTGCGAAAACTATTACTTTAAATTTCTGTAGACCCAATTTTTGGATGACCAGAATAATTGTCAGAAATTCAGCAAAGAATATTGGATTGTAATCAGTGAGACGGAGAGCAAAAGATCAGTTAAGCTGATTTGAAAACATGCCAACTCCGGCTTTCTCTAAGTGTTATGTTGCGGTCGTAGAATTAACCAAGTGAGAGGGAAAGTGACTAAGATGATCTTGAAGAAGACGTTCAGGCATGCACGCAAGAAGAAGTTTTGCGTGTTTTGGAAAAATGTCACGCAAAATCAGTTTTACCTTGAAGAAAAATAAATTTTGGCAAAATCAAGCTCGGTAGACGAACTTGAAGTTTTGATAACAGCCCCTGAACAAAACCTTGTGGCTGTCGGTAACGCCGCCAACCTGTTCTGAAACATGATTCGGGAGAATTGATGAAAGCTGGTTACAAATTGAATAGTGATGCATCGTAAAGCTTCAGGAAGGCCAGGACAATAAGTTGCTTAAATCTGGATTCAAGCAGAATAATTCCAGACTGCAGATAAAACAGATCGTTTGCCACAACACTTGGCTGCCCAAGGCGGAGACTCAGCGCTTGCCTTTCCAGTAGTATTAAAGGTCTTAGCTTGTATGCTGCACATCTTGAAAAAAGAACACAGCCTAATTCGAGAATGGGGCGGACGTAAAGCTTATAAATGATCGGCAACGTAGCTGTATACGCATTCCTGTGGGTTTATTACTGAACCGGCGCAACAATGCCATTGCACGTTCTCCTTTACCAGCATTTGATTTGATTTACTGCGGTCAGTTTAACCTACCATCATAAGTTATCCCTGAGTACTTCGACAATGGAGAGAAATAAAAACAGCACTTGGCGATGGAAAGACAAGTAACGTGCATTTCTTGACGTTAAGCGAAAAAGACGGTCCGACCAGTCAGGGCTCGAGTTCAGACAAAAACGATTGCAAAACTCGTTATAATGTGCTGATATCCCGTGATGTGGAGAAAAATGCAATGTAGTCAGCCTAGAGATAGGGTTGGACATCCTGACGAATAGGGAAGAAAACAAAAGTGGCGAAAGAATTGATCCCTGTGGTACGCCTCTCTTCTGTTTATATGTACCCGATGTCACCCCATCCTTGAAGTAAAAGAATTCTCTGTCCTAAAGAAACTATTGTATCCAGGTCACTAAATTGTCTGGAGCAGCGCAGCTTACTAATCTAGAAATCGAAATTCCATGCTGAAAACTTTCATACGCTTTTGCAATATCTAAAGTTACCAATGCTGATACATCTTTTGATAGTCCTCTGCGTCGAATCAACGTGAGCTGACCATATGCAACATAGAGGCCTAAATCCTATCTGTATCGAGCTCAGATTACCCCGTAAAAAGGACATTAATTGAGCCGGACATGGATTACATATTCTACAACTTTGACGAGATTCGATGTAAGGGCAACCGGCCGATTGTTTTCGAAGACATATCCCAGGTTTGGATGTTTGAGTAAAAGGAAAATTTTTTCAATTTCCCAGGAGTTCAGAATCCTTGTTTATTGTAGCGAACAGTTAACAATATTCAAGAGGTCATTTGGGAAAGGGTTAAACAATATTTTAATCATAGCAGCTCCAGGAGCCGATTGATGTGTAGTTATAATAACATCGGATAATTCTGTCTTGGTACCTTCTACAAACTCAGGTGCTGAACTTTTCAACATCCAGGTTTTGGACACCGTGAAGAAAAGCGCGCTTCAAACCCTTTCGCGATCTCATTTAGTGAATCTTCCGCTTCTTTGGGGGACAGAACAGCAGAATGTGACCATATGGACTGCTGAACAGATTTTTGCCTACGAAAAAGCTTAAGAAGTGCCGATCTTCTTTCTGGTTCTGACAAAGACGAAGACAGCCAATTTGTTTCTTTTTTTTGTTCGTCTTTAGCTAACGCCACAGTTCGTTTAAACATAGCTGCAAAGAAGGTATTGTCCATCCTATTTTCGGTGAATTATTATGCTGGAGACTTTTCCGCGCTGTTTTTCATCGCCTGTAATCTCCTGTGCATGCTTAATTCCACAAAGATGAGTTTGATGGTGAGCTGCCCAACACAACCGTAAACTCAGCAGGCTGAGTAGCGGTGTTTAAAAGCGACACCACAGAGTCGGCTCTCCATTGTTTATCACAACGGATCAACGCTGATAAGTCTGAATTTATAGCTGACTTATGAGTTTTATAATTAATTAGCCGTATTCGCCGTACAATAGGAGCCTGGCGGGAAAGCACAATTTAAAAACTAATGGGTAAGTGATCGCTGCTTGTTCCATTGTCAAAGGTGTGACGATGAGATAGACGTGTGAGCAGAAGAGAAAGTCAGGTATATTGCAGAAGATAATCGTCCACACAGAAAAGTAATTCCACCTGCATCGTGACATTGAAAATTGCTGTCATGTACCCAATTCCCCAACCTCTTTCACAAACATCCGTTTTAAGTCCCCAGAAGTATGATGCGAATTAAAATCTGCCAGGAGCATTGCATTTAAAAAGTTTCGGCACAATGAGTCCAGGTAATCAGTGCATTTGACTCCGTTCGGGAAGCACGCAGCGCACACAGGCAGTAAATAACCTGATCCTAACAGTTCCCAATGTGAACACGCATGTTCAAAAGTGACAGTTACTTTATGATAGATTTTTGATGAAACTATTGCTAGCAGCCTACCGCCTGCACCTGGGCGATCTAAACGAAATGCTCGAAAACTATGGTGGTGGCCGTTGTATGGTTTCTTCTTCTCGTCATGACTATCGCTATCTCGTGGATGCTGATGCGGATTTCTTCCCACGTGGCATATGCCCGCAAGGTGCATATTACATTATATGCATGAAAGTGATCACACATTCACCATTGAAATGACTAGCAACAAATATAAACTGAATGTTGCCAAGATGGTCCCCGTTGATCCTCATTCCTAATGGTTCCTAGTTGAACAACTTGAATACTTATTCTAAGCGTCAGTGGAGAGGTTAGGTCTCTTTGCCTGAACTTTCATGATCCGTATTTATCCACTTCTTTTGCGGAGAATTAAACTAACTGTGGAATATGTATGGATATTCGCTTGGATGCGTATGCTTCGTGTACTCTTTATTGAGCATGCGCAATGCCTCTAGAACGGCTGGTATCTCTCCTAAATCAATCAAATGCAATATTTTAATTGATGAAACCATTATAGAGAGGCTGATTGTACGGTGCAGATTTCTCAATTACGTGATTATTGATAAGATAGGGGTGATACATTGTAGAATACTAATTCCCAATGGCAGCCTGTTTGTTGAGTTTACTGAAGTCAGGTGTTGCCTTGATCAGAGGCGGCGTACGAACTAAGAACCTTTCTCTCTCTCTCTCTCTCTCTCTCTCTCTCTCTATATATATATATATATATATATATATATATATATATATATATATATATATAGAGAGAGAGAGAGAGAGAGAGAGAGAGAGAGAGAGAGATCTTGTCAATATATATAGGAAGGAGAAAAAAAGAAATCGAGGGGACATATTTTTATTAGAAGATAACAAGCCCACAAACAATGCCACGAAGGACACCATAGCCTGAATGATCCGTGGTGCTTAATTGAATTAAACTGATAACTAAATAGAAATGAAAGCGGATGAAAAAACAACTGGCCGCAGGTGGGATTCGAACCCCCGTCTTCGCATTATACCTGCGATGTTCTTAGCTGTTGAGCTTCCGCAGTTTAGCCATTCACTTTCTGGGGTGTTTATGTCTGTCTGCTAGAAATAACCCTGAGAGCGTTTGCCAGCGCCACCACTTATGGCAGCGGATATAGAGCATCCTATCTACCACAGGAACCGCGAAGTACGCAAATTCTTGGGTGAAGGCAACTGCTCAATAAACCCACACATCTCGTTCATTACATAGCGAGGACTCGAATACGGCAGCATTGATGCCTTCACGTGTCATGTATGGGTTTATTGATCAGTTGCCATTACCGAAAAAGTTCACGTACGATGTGGCGCCTGCGGTAAATCTGTCTGTTGGCCTTTTATAATTGTGACTGTATATCACATAGTTCGAAGAATAGAAGCGCGTAGGAAAAATAACTGAACTTTCTTTACTGACGTTTGGGCCGGGGTGCGGCTTTCATCAAGTGTCTTGATGAAGGCTGGACCGCGGCGGAAACGTCAGTATGCTCCTGTTGTTTTTAGTATGTGCATTTATTCTTTGAACTATTTCTGTGCGAGAACTATTTCTGTGCGAGAACTATTTCTGTGCCAGAAATACTGCTGAGACCCTAATACAGCAATTGGACTTATTCGCTTTTCAAGTTGGCGTTTAGTTTCTGCTGTCTACTGGTATGTTACGCACATTAAAGGTATACTTAAAATGTTAATGCCACAATTAGATGCCGAAGGCTGCACCTCCACTTACATGTAAGAAGCAAGCCCTGATGCTTGCTATGGTAAAAACTGAATTTCGTAGAGATGAAGACGTAACTACGTCTAGTACATTGCCACTTGCAGCTGCATTTTGGACTTTCATGCAATCACGAGGAACTTAAAACACACTTCAAGGTTGTTATCCACCGCCCGGGACAACGCAGATGTCTAGATCAACTAAGTGTCAAATTTCTTGAAAGCGGTTGACAAGGATATCGGTAAACCACTTCTGTACAGTTCCACAGGCAACGGACTTCATATGCAGGATGAATATTGGGAAGCATCGTTCTCGAGTTGATGTTGAAAGATATTGCAGGCATTGTGCAATATAATGCACAAGGGGTATTTAAGGACTATAAATATATCTGTATATATTTAACGGAGAAAAAGACACAACACATGTTACGGGTCGGCTGTTCTATTTCTTCTTTCGTTCTTTTTTTATTTTTTTGTCTGCGTCTTACTCTTACTTGCCGTGCCGTGGATGTCTACGCCCCACCATACAGTTCTGCCTCTTGAAGTTCAATCGTCTCATTGGGCCACTCTGTTCCTGCGACTCATCTGAAGAAGCCCAAAATCAAGAAAGGGGCTGACAGATGGAATAGCACATTGTGGTATAAAGTTTGTAAACAGGGATAAGGTGCCTCAGAAAGGCTGGCCAACGCTTCGATAGGAGGACCTATCTTCGTCAAAGGCGGCCTCGTCATCATCGGCATGTTAGTTTTAAAGGGTTAGTGCAGTGACGTCACGTGCGGGTGTTGTCGCAGGCGGCTGGTTATAAAGGGAGAGAGCCTTCAGAGGTAATGAGCGCTGCCGTCCGACGTCTGTGAGCTTCCTTCCCAAGACGAGGGGACAACAGCGGGAAAATGGGAAGGCGGGGAGAAAAGAAAAGAAAGAAAAGCAGCAAAAAAAATTCGGGGTGACACCAAGATGAAAAAAAAAGAAAGAGAGACAGAACAAGAAAGAAAAAAAATAAAGAAAGACGGGGGCATTGGAGGGCGTAGGGGAGGCGAGAGGTTAGGGAGAATTCAGGGGTGTCGTTGGCGGCATGTTTTTGTGGCATTAGAAGATTCATGGTTATATTGCGCTTAGTTTTACACTAACGATATTAGGTGAAGGACAGGACGTGGATGGACGTAGCGCAACGCTGCAATTGCGCTACGTCCGTCCACGTCCTGTCCTTCATCGACAGTGTAAAACTAAGCGCTATATAACCATCAACGTTCACCAACTAGCCTCCTTCATTGCTTTAATAAGCATTAGAAGAGCGGGTCAGGCGGTCAGTCCGCGAGTAACACGGAAGAAAAAAGAACATGAGTACAAAGAGTGACTTGAGTAGCATAGCAGCAATACGTCGAGTAATTTTGAAGTAGTTAAGATGGCGACGAGGAGTCTGCGGTGCAATGGGGTGACTGACAGGCAGCGGCATGGCCTTTCAAGGAGCATTGCCCCAGTCGCTCTACGTAAGTGTCATTACGGAGGAATCCAGAAATGGCGAACCTGTGGGTTGAGGCGCCGAAAAAGGCATATTGACTTTGGAATGCGTTGGTGAGGGTGTTTTAAAAATTTTTTAAAAATGGGAAAGGACAGTGGGGGGGAACCGAAACCGGAATAACAAATAGGAGGGTGACGTGCGCAGAAGTGGCCGGGGGCAAGTGTACATGGGAGAAGGGCGTTGTACAGTTGATATAAACCTAAAAACCTGAAAGAGTATAATAAATTAAGTAGTAGGCAGGAACAAATTTCAGAAATCGAAGAGTAGGTGAGGTTAAGAATTAAGGTAAGCTGGTGGCATAATGTGTTTTGTGTCTTGATTGGTGATATGAGAATTTCAGATTTAAGCTACCGCTTTTAAAGATTCTAAGTTGCCACGTGCCAAATTAATTCCCGTCGGGTGTAGGCAATTAAACTTGTGTATGAGGTATGATTCCATATATTTCCTTTCGCGAGGTGAACGGAAATTTGTTTGTAGTATATAGAGCCTTGCTTTGTCAAATATATGACCATGTTCATTAAAGTGGCTGGCTACTCCTTTAGGTAAATTATGTTTTGTGTCCGCGCGGTGACCGTTGAGTCTTGTATAAATTTGTTGTCCAGTCTCACCTATGTATTGTTTGCTACAAGCTCCACATTCTAGACAGTAGACTACGTTGCTTGATGTGCAGGTGAAAGCCGAAGTTACCTTGTGTGCTTAATTCGACGCTGTACTTTTTACTGTAGTAGTAGATTCAATATGTTTGCATGTAGAGCACCTGGGGCGGCCACAGGGACTGGTTCCCAACTTCCTCTTTGTCTTTAGTTTGGCATGCACAAGAACATCCTTAAAATTAGTGTTGCGTCTGTAGGCTACTCTGGGCGGGTCGGGAAAAATCTTATAAAGTTTCTGGTTGCTGGTGAGAATCGGCTAGTATTTACTGAGGATGTTATTCACGTTTGGGGGTGCGTATGAGAATTTAGTAGTAAGGAGGCGTTGTTGTTCTTGTGATCCTTGGGCGGGGCTTGAGGACCTCGGCTCGATCAAGTTTAGTTGCAGCAGTGTAGGCTGTCTGAAGGTCACTGTGGGTGGTCACTGTTTGGGTCGAACCACCCAAACAGTGAACCACCCCAGCAGAACCATCCCAGCCCATTTTTATTCTTCTGATTATTTCAGTCTCATGATCCTGATCCGCGGTCACTACCTGCCGTAAGTAGATGTATTCCCTTACCACTTCCAGTGCCTCGCTACCTATCGTAAACTGCTGCCCTCTTCCAAGACTGTTAAACATTACTTTAGTTTTCTGCAGATTAATTTTTAGACACAGCCTTCTGCTTTGCCTCTCCAGGTCAGTGGGTATCCATTGCAATTAGTCCCCTGAGTTACTAAGCAAGGCAATATCATCAGCGAATCGCAAGTTACTAGGGTATTCTCCATTAACTCTTATCCCCACTTCTTCCCAATCCAGGTCTCTGAATACTTCCTGCGAACACGCTGTGAATAACATTGCAGAGATCGTATCTCCCTGCCTGACGCCTTTCTTTATTGGGATTTTGTTGCTTTCTTTATGGAGGACTACGGTGGCTGTGCAGCCACTATAGATATCTTTCAGTATATTTACATACGGCTCCTCTACACCCTGATTCCGTAATGCCTCCATGACTGCTGAGGTTTCGACTGAATGAAGCGCTTTCTCGTAATCAATGAAAGCTATATATGATGCTTGGTTATACTCCGCACATTTCTCTATCACCTGATTGATAGTGTGAATATGGTCTATTATTGAGAAGCCTTTACGGAATCCTGCCTGGTCCTTTGGTTGACAGAAGTCTAAGGTGTTCCTGATTCTTTTTGTGATTACCTTAGTAAATACTTTGTAGGTAACGGACAGTAAGCTGAGTAGTCTATAATTTTTCAAGTCCTTGGCGTCTACTTTCTTATGGATTAGGATTATGTTAGCGTTCTTCCAAGATTCCGGTACGCTCGAGGTTATTAGGGGTTGTGTATACAGGGTGGCGAGTTTTTCTAGAACAATGTGCCCACCATCCTTAAACAAATCTGCCGTTACCTGATCCTCCCCCAGCGGCTTTCCCCTTTGCATAGCTCCCAAGGCTTTCTTTACTTCTTCCGGTGTTACTTGTGGGATTTCAAATTCCTCTAGACTATTCTGTCTTCCATTATCGCCGTGGGTGCCACTGGTACTGTACACATCTCTATAGAACTCCTCAGCCACTTGAACTATCTCATCCATATTAGTAATGATATTGCCGGCTTTGACTTGACTTGAGGAGGGAACGGAAGAAAGTGGTACGTGAGAAGACGATCAACGAGTTAGGGGTAAGAGGGAAAATAGAGGAATTCCGGATCAAGCTACAGAACAGGTATTAGGCTTTAAATCAGGAAGAGGACCTTAGGGTTGAAACAATGAACGACAATCTTATGGGCATCATTAAGGAGTGTGCAATAGAAGTCGATGGTAACTCCGTTAGACAGGATACCAGTAAGCTATTGCAGGAGACGAAAGATCTGATCAAGAAACACCAATGTATGAAAGCCTCTAACCCTACAGCTAGAATACAACTGGCAGAACTGTCGAAGTTAATCAACAAGCGCAAGACAGCTGACATAAGGAAGTATAATATGGATAGAATTGAACATGCTCTCAGGAACAGAGGATGCCTAAGAGCAGTGAAGAAGAAACTAGGAATAGGCAACAATCAGATTGCTTATTCCTAGTTTCTTCTTCACTGCTACGGGGACAGAGGCCGGCCACACGCTTTTTTTTCGCGGCTTAGATCGCGTTGATGCGAGGCACAACACGAAGGTCAATTCGCTCGCTGCTCGTGGCGCGCTTCCTCACTCCAGCGTTTAAAGAGCGAGTTTCCGCGGTCATCGAGTGAGATGTGTTCATGTTTGCTTAAGCTCCCATGAAACCAGGCTTGGTAATTTAGTTCCTACGCCTATGCCTACAAGTTTATGCATCCGATAAAACTACTGTCCTTAATTCGTATAGCTAGCGGTCAACAAATTTGGTATCGCAATCGATGTTTCACCTTACGGGCGAAACTGCGACATTTTTCTTGCATCTGCAACATAAAATTTATAGGTTTTCGTCAATTTACGAGTAAAACATAATGATACATGTTCATTAAGCCTTATCCACCAAAGTCTTCCCTAATCCCCATAGTAGGTAGGGGCCGCACCTTAAGAGGACAAGGAGAAGAACAAGTAGAAGAAAAAGCTCTCATCTCATAGCGTCATCCTTTCTAGGTTTTGTCGCGGAAACACGTCATCCGAGCTGCAATGCGAAGTTATCGTTGCAGCAGCCTCTCAAACGAAGGCCTTTCACGTTCGGCGAGCACCGCAGCGGAAGTGAGTGGCCAGCGCAGAAAAGGAACCACGTCATTTGAAAAGACAGCCTCGCAAGGCTCGCGTAGCCCTTTGCCTCCGACAGCGTCACCGAACAGGCGCCGTCTTCTGCAAGTGCACACCGCCGCAAAAGGTCGTCGGAAGAGACTGTCCCCGCAAGAAGCCGCGTCGCAGGAGGAAGAACCGGGACAGTTCTGGCGCCTCCCGTCGAACCAGTCCGAGCGTCGGAGCACCTTCGCGAAGACCGTCTGTTTCCGGGGCCAGAGGTCGCTCCTGCGCCGGAACGCCTCGCCAGAGGGCGTCGGGTGGCCGAAGGTTCTCGCCGCTGACATCAAGGGACGTTTCCGGGACGGACGCAGGTCCTCGTGCGGGCCGGGACGGCACCACCAGCGCGTGAGGTGTCGCCCGCTGTCGGACAGCGAACGTCGGCTGGACTGCGAGCGCTTGCGGCTTCCGGAAAAGCACGTCCGTAACCGCGAATTCCACCAATTCGCGCCTAGACGTACATCGCTGTCCAGCCGCCGGCTCGTAAGTTTCCGGTGGAGACAGTCGAAACACTTGACCAGATTAAATTGATGAAGTATTCGTCCAAATTTTCATAAATGTCGCTGTATGCGGTTGATGTTTTAAAAAAAAGTTAAGATGCAAATTTACTTTTTTCTACCGAAATTCCAGTGCCGGCATGTCATGGTCACGCCAAGTAATTTTTTTTGGGCGTTGTGGTGCAGTATAGTATTTCTCGAAAGCGCCTTCAAGATATAATATAGCCTTCAGGATATAATCCGCTAATCTGAAGTCTAGTACAATCTTCAGCGTACAATCGAGGACCGAGGAAAGCCGTGAAAATCCTGTGATGTCACGGTGAACTACTTCGGGAACATTAGGGCGGGTGTTGCTATCCATCTTTAGTTTGTTGCATCTTTTCCGTCTCTTCAAAACACCTGAGTAAGAGTGGCCTTCTTTCTCGTACCTTAGACGGCTCATCTACTACAGATCGAATTTTTTCTTTAGTGTCTTCCCAAGCAAATTCTGTTACTTATTCACTCTATCTGACCAGAAACGGCCTATGCGCTTGACTCACTGGCGTAACTCGAAACTTGACGTAATTGGCATCACGTAAATCTCTGAAATTGTAGCTTTCTTTTTTCGCCACTGTCCGAGAGACCTCTAAGTCACACGGCAGAACACGGCAAACTGTTTCTACTTTTATTTCCGTTATTTCGTCGCTTTATTTTAGGTCATGTCTACTTCACTTCAAATGCAAGTCGTAATGCATCTTACTTTAGCTACACTTTAACTCGCTGTCATCCTGGCCTCATCGATCAATTTACTGCTCCAACTACTCTACGGACAATTTTAAGCTAGATTCGCCACCCTCCTGAAGCCGCGTGCTGCGAATAGGTCATTTTACACGATGCTTTCATTTCCAGCACATACATAGTTCTGGGCGCTGGAGTATACGTAGCGAAGATAAATCTTGGACGTCGTGGTGCTTCAACTCAAAGCAATCGATAGTGACAAGACGTGAAAATAGCACTGATGGAAAGTGTATCCTGCCACAACTGTCGCCACGTCCGCTCCTGCCCATTTTGTAAGGTCGCAAAATCTGTATACGCCTGCTTAGCATCAGAAAGTATATGGGATCAGCCCGGAAGTCGACAGCACACGCTAAAGGCTCCCGGCAGTGTGTATGTGCTGGAAATGAAAGCGTATACTTATACCTATACTTAGGCACGGCCTATCCTTATACAAACAAGCGTATGCTCATACATATACATAGGCACATGCCCTCAAAATTTTATGCTACAAGAGAACCAGAGAGGAAAGAAACGTTGCATCCTTTTAACCACAATGGTCCGGCGGATAGCGCATGGATTTTGTGCGATCTGACAAAGGCTGTGCAAATCATTGGAAATAGCTATTTTTTTACCAGTTATTGTGGTTCATTTTTCATTTCTTGACATCAGTTATTTTACATTCACAACTGATTCACTACATTACAGAATTCTCATGGCATAAATCAATTTCTACAGCTGTCAGTGTACTCGCTTAGCTAAACTTAGAATATATTTGCGCAGTAACACTAACCGTGGCTATTATCTTCGACAATCCAAACAATTTTTTTTCGTGTCTGGTATTACAAAGACAGTCGGAACAGACCTGGAGGATAAATGAGGATAATATAGAAGTAAACTGACTTTTGCGGTGAGAAATTATGACGAAGTTCATGCAAATCCATGTGTACGGCACATCATTTCCATATTTTCTTGACTGGGATGTATATTGGGCGTGCGCAGACACTAATTCTAAAAGCTTATGTTAACAACTTGCACAGCGTATACGCTCCATACCAGTAGCAAGTCGAATTAGTCATAAACTCTCGTTTGAATCCCGTTTTTGTTAGCACAGACGTAAAAGAGGGGACCGCTGATGACCGCATGATTGTGCGTGCTGCGCAACTCCGCTGTATCCGTGCACTGTAAAAGTGGTCCACAAGACTAAATGTTAACTGGAAAGCTACTTTGTGCATATTTACACGTCAGGGTCCAATTCACATTTCAGGAATAATAGTTGCATGGAAACAAATTTCGTGGTTCAGCTAATACTGCTCGCCTACGTAACATCTCCTCGTGTTTTGCGTATCTCTCCGGCAAAATTCAGCACCCCGACGGGCCGATGTAGGCTTAGAAGGCAGGCCTGCCGCTTCCGCCAGTTCCAAGTAAAAAAAAAAAAAAAAACGATGACGTAGGTGGGGAGATCGCTTGGAGCAATGTCTCGTAATATCGATACCTAGACGCTAGCAATTGCGGTGTCGTGCTAGGGGGCTGACATTTCTATTTCAAGAAAAACAGTGCCGAAAATATAGTTTTATAATGTAGGCAGAGCGGCGCCGATAAGTGTTACCGTTGGTTTGCCTTCGTTCCACTTCGAATGTATGAAGGCGTCACTCGAATCTAAAGCGCGAGGTCGGGCGTCAACGACCTTCCAAGCCTCGTTCGAAATATGAGGCGTTGTGCACAGACGTTTCTTTTTTCCTAATCCTCTTATAATACTGGCAGAGTACGGTTCTGATTTGACTCCCCTTCAATGGCGAGCAGCTGTCCTCTCCAAGGATGTTGTCGCGGGTACCGACTGCGATCGGCGCGGAGAAGCGCTCGGTACCCAAGGTGACGCCATGCTCAGCTATCGTCCTGCGCCTGGCCCTTGTCGCGGCCTTCGTACTGGTGTTGGTGCGCAAGGCGACAGCGTTCGCTGCTCGCACGGAGCACGTCTGCTCAGCGGGAGGCTGCCTCGAGCACGCGCGCTGGCTGCTGAGCAAGATGGATGCGTCGGCCGACCCGTGCCATGATTTCCACGCGTGCGTCTGCGGTGGGGACGACGACGCTGCCAGTACCAACGACGCCCTGAACTGCTGCTCCAGTTCGAAGGTCAGAGCTCATGCAGCCATCCTCAGTGTTGTTTCTTCGCCGCGTTATACGCTGCAGCTAGAGGCCAGCCAGTTGCAACCAAATTTGGGACGACATTAAGAAAACTATAGTTTAAGATAGTATAGATATGTAGGAGCCTCCAGTGACAAAACTGGACGTTTGAAATACGAGTGGAAGCATCGCGAAAGGTTCGCAGAAATAGTCGATTTTGATAGTGAATCTGAGAAAACGACGACGCCATTACCACTCGCCGTTCCGTGGCAGCGTGCTGGGACTTGCGTCATAGTGAAAAGCACCAGATTCACGCGTCGTCTGCTTAGGTGCTGTTTAAAGGCTGCTAAGAAGAAAGCTACGCAATAACTATCCCTGCAACTCAGCGAAGGTCGCTTTAGTGATATGTACTATTCACTTATAACAAATTTAGTAAAACAGAAACTTTGTTACAGTTGGCTTTTAATGGCGGCCACTACACTACAGTGCCACCCTTCTTCCTCTCACCATTTTTTTTCTCGTGCATCAAATCACGACTCTGCGAAATATCAGTGAATTTTATGTTCTCAATATTTGTGGGCAATTATTTGCTTGACCTATTCGTCGTGATCTTGACATAATCTGACAACTCTCGGGCATTCGCAGCTACTGACAACATAATTAACCTTTGACGCTACTGTTCACCTTGTCAGCTGTAGTGGCTTCTGAGGTTTGTTTACGTATAGCTCTATTGAAAGGGCGCACGATTTAATTTTTTTTGCTTGATATTAAATGCAAGAAGCGCCTTACTAAAACTGAAATAACGCATTAGCACAACAGTTTTTACAAATCCTGTCGCCTGTTTAACCGGCCGTATTCGATAACGGTGAGAGAAAAATGCTGACGTTAGTTGACACTCGCATACACTGCGGGCGCTTCGAATTGAGTGTGCAGAAAAACAGTTTACTTCTAACCAACATTGTCACAGGGAAAGTTATAAAGCCTTATGGGCCAGTGGAATTGTCTGATATTTCCAGAGAAACGGCAGTTTTGAGCAACGAAGAAAACGTTGCCGAATATTTGCATGTTTGTGCTGGCTTGCATGTGTAAATGTTTCTACGTTTATATTTTCCGTATATTGTTCTGTTTTTTTTTTTTCGAGTGCGAGTACAGTACCAACAGCGGCTGACATCCAAGAAGCGACATTGTTTATTGCGAAATTATCGCTCAGTGATCGATATCCCGGGCACTAGACCGATGACACCGGTCGATGGTACACCGGTCCGACGACGATTGGCAGATTGCGTTTGTCAGCGTTCAGTCGGCAAAAAAAAAAGAAAAAAAAGAAAAGAAAAAGCCGACTACACCGCGTAAAGTTTCATCGTGCGTACAGTTTGCACGGAAAGTTTTGCGGAAATCTAGTTTCTCGACTAATACAAATTTCTATCATATTTAGGCGCGTCGCGTCTAATTTAACGTATCACTGTGTAGGTCTCAAGAAGTACTACAGGCCGAAACTTTAGTTCCATGCTATGTGCCCCCCATGACATCGCTGGAATTCAGTTCCTTCCGCAAGTCTCGTTTCGCGCAAAAATTTTTCGACCAATCGCACATCACGTCTACGGAATATGGCAGATTTTTATAGCAGCAACACTGTCTGCTGATTTCTTCATCGGCTGATCAAGTGGCGAACACCACGAGTGTCCTGCTAGGCTATATATTTGAGAGTATATACACTCATGCTGGAAATCTGCCGGGAAGACTCGGCCACTCGGGTAACAATGCTGGATTATGGTAACTTTGTTTTGCGCCGGCGACTCAGTGTGTGCATCGTAAATGAGCTCGTAACTTGAGACGCAAGTGGTCTGTATGTTATTACTCATACATACTTGCCTACTCCGCTTTTGTTCTTTCTCAATGTCCTTTACTCCCATATATACCTCCATCCCCTTCTAGAGCTGGCCGCTCCAGTTCGGTCTCAGCAGCATAAGCAAGACAGTTACAGTACATTCAGCAGGAAATTTCTTTTTCCCAATTCCACTATGATTAGTCAGCCAACTACAGTAATTTAACTTTTTTGGTGTAATGTAAAATTCCGATATGCATATTAAGGTTGGGCTGTAAAACTCTAGCCTCCCTGTCAAGCATGTCATGGCACCTTTAGACAGCCGCCAAAGCGGCATTACCTGCTGGAATAATGTCTGGTGAGTTCATGTGTCACCTGTGTCATGTGTCATCTAAATGGCCGCTGGGCGATTCATCAGCGTCGCAAACATTCACCTTTAGGCATTTGGATAACCTCACATTAAACCATATTACCTTAAACGTTGCGGGTGTTGTGGTGGAGATTGCAGCGTGTGTGTGTGTGTGTGCATGCGCGCTCACAAAGATTCCCCGCTGCCCTGGCAGGACCAAAGGTTATTATTATTAATATTATTATTACTATCATTGTTCTTATTAATTGAAAATGGGGGTCATTCTGGGTGACATGTACCGATCGTTCCACGCGTGTAAATAGATTACGTGTTTTAAAATAATTACTGAATAGTTGTTCCCAAATTCATGCGTTATACGAGGCATGTAACTGGTTTACGCGGTCCCCTCGGTGGGCTTGTGAGGTCACCGCGCTGTTTATATTTCGTTGAAGTAGGAAGCATGCTGAGAGTTACGAAGGATAATTCTTTTATATGTATAGGTGAATTACAGTCGTTGCATAAAACTATTTATTGAAGCACTCCAGAGTGTCATATGCTGCCGTTATCAGCACTATTTCCCAGAGTCCCGAGGGAGCAGGATAAGGCACCGACTTAGAATTCGGGGGCAATTGGAGGCATGTCAACTGTAATGTGTGGCGAAACTTAACATATTTTGCTTAATTAGAACCATTGCACAAACTTCCACGCAGAACCTCCTTTGGAATTTATCTGAATGATGCGTAAGCATTTTGTAGTAATGACATGGTGTTTCGTGGTCTTATGCTGGTGTGTTCAGTATAATTGCGAGAACGACCGCGAAAGAATTGTGAACAGGAGAAGCGCGGTTGCAACACCGAACTG
Source organism: Dermacentor andersoni (assembly GCF_023375885.2). Taxonomy (NCBI): domain Eukaryota; kingdom Metazoa; phylum Arthropoda; class Arachnida; order Ixodida; family Ixodidae; genus Dermacentor; species Dermacentor andersoni. The sequence continues at coordinate 137,997,389 of NC_092816.1, read as the reverse complement.
TTAAGAGAGAGCGGCACGAGACGACGTAGAAGAGGAGCGTAGACGCAATGTTCATTCGTGTTCCTGTAGCTCCCCGCTCTGCGCTGCATCGCTGAATTGTTTCTGGCGTAATCTGTATTGAGGCTGATATTCTGCATTACTGCGTTTCCGTTCTTCACTATGCGGCTGCGGTCGTCTTGGCGCCATTGTGTTGCGGCGACACGAGCTGCTGAGGAAGGCGGCGCAACGTGAACTGGGGCCGTATAACGTAAAACTATTCCAGTATGTTTTTATTCCAATCTCCTGACGTCAAATTCGCGTAACCGCCAACGCAAGCATCGGGCGATCATTTGCAGGGTTGCCTGAGCAAACCAATGAAATGCTCCCCTCGTTCATAGCAGGTCCCTTTTGTTTGCTTGAAAAACTAATAACGTGTCCTGCACTGAGCGGCTTGTCTTATCTGATTGACTCACAAGAGGCGAGGAGCATGCTCAAGTGGAGAGGTATTCGATGAGGCCGAGCCGCTGCACTGAATATCGATAACCGGATGAAGAGGGTGGTGCCGGCGTCTGCGATTGGTCCACTTTCTCTTAGCTTGCGGTGGCTCGTCGACAATCTCGGCGGCATGCAACGGAAGCCTAAGAATGACGCTAAAACGGATCTTCAGCAAAGAAGAGTTGGCAGAACTTTTTCATTTCATTTCATTTCCTTAAAGACCCGAGGTCGTAAACGTGCCGAAGGTTCTCGAAAACGTTACACGGCAACGCAAAAATGTTTTATTACATGCAAATAAACCCATGCTCTCCGGCAGGGGCGAGTAGCCAGTGCCGGAGTCTCACTCACGTCGGAGGACGACCCGCGCTTTTTGGCTTCGAGCGCCATCGGAGGGACGTTGACTACTCCTGCCCCAGATGAGTTCGACTGCGCTGTTGCGACGCTTGAAGGTCACTACAAGAGCTCTGTCAATGCCACCACAGCGCGTCACCGTTTCCGTCGAAGTGCACAAACCCCAGGTGAGACTGCGGTCGATTGCGTCACCGCGCTACGAGGTCTCGTAGAAGCGCGCATCTTCGGTGACTTGGCGGAGGACATGATGCGCGACCAGCTTATAGAAAAAACCACTAGCGAATGCTTGCGTGAACGTCTTTCACTGGAAGAGTCTCCTACGCTTTCCCGGGTCCTTACCATTGCGAGACAGCATGATCAGGCGACTAGAGAAGGGAGAGAACTTGCACGACACGAAGCACAAGTGCGTCACGTTAAAAACACAAACACGTCAAATATGAGAGAAAATCACTGTGGCACGAGCACGTGCTATAAGACGCCAACTGAAAGTCGTCGAGCTCTGAAAGAGCAAGAATGTTATCGTTGTGGCTCTTTGGACCATCTGGCGAATAGGCCTCACTGCAAAGCTACGACACATCAGTGTCGCAGATGTGGAAAGACTGGCCATCTGGAAAAGGTGTGCAAGTCTTCCCGAAAGTCAGAAAAAAAATTCTACATGTCACGGAAGACGACGCAGATACAGATGACACGGACGATCACATAAGTGTTTGTCACATCTGGAGCCGTAAGAAGGGAATTTATGCAGTGTCGGGAATTGAAGGAATTTCCGTGTCGTTCCTGATTCACACTGGATCATCAGCTTCAATTCTAGCCGAAGAACTTTACCGACGCCATTTCGATACTGTATTTCTTCTGACATCAACATCCGTCCAGCTCCTCGATTATTCTAAGTCAGCAATTCCTATAAAAGGATGCTTCATTGCTCCAGTTTCATTTCATGGCCGATGCACTTCTGTCTTTGTGCACGTTGTGTCGGGAGGAACAACCATTCTTGGTTTAGATGGTATCGCGGCTCAGGATATGAAGATTCAAGGGTCACCTCTCAGGTGTCTGCTAATGACGCAAGAAACTCTTGTGATCCCTACTGAATTACGTTCCGAGTTCGAGCACTTGTTTGAAAAGCAGCTAGGAACTGTCAAAGGTTTCACTCACAAGGTCACAGTTCGCGAATCTGTTCAACCAGTGGCCAGCAAACTGAGACGACTACCACTCGTCATTCTTGAGCAACTCTAGGCAGAAGTACAAAAATTCGAAGCTCAGGACATCATTGAACGCGTCGATTCTTCAGAGTGGGTCTCGATTCGCATGTGCGTAGACCTACGAGAGCCAAACAAAGCTATAGTAGTGGACAGTTTTCGCCTGCCACAAACTGAGGAATTTTGAACAGCTTGGCTGGTGCACAGCAATTCTCCAAGCAAGATTTAGCTTCTGCATACCATCAGTTACCACTAAGTCCAGAGAGTCGTGATCTTACGACGTTTATAACACACGATGGACTATTTCGCTTTAAGAGCGTTTGCTTCGGACTGGCATCGGCACCGTCAGCGTTTCAGAAGATGATGCATATGATCCTCCAAGGATGCCAATGCATCTTGTTTTATGTTGACGACATAAACGTGTACGTATGCTCCAGAGAGGATCACTTGGTCAATTTGCGCACTGTTTTGAAACGGCTCTCTGACGCTGGCCTCAGGCTCAACTATAAATGTGTTTCTGACGTCGCAGAGTTGACTTTCCTAGGCCATGTTGTCAGCGCCAAAGGGTTATTCCCACTGATATCATCTATCGAGGCGATAACCAAGGCACCATCAACTAGAAATATCAATGAACTTCGCTCGCTGCTGGGACTCGCAAGCTTCTACTCCAAGTTCATCCCGCATTTTTCTGGTGTTGTGGAGCCAATGCGTGTTTTGCTTCGAGGAAACGCGCCTTTCGCTTGGACTGCGACAGCCCAAACCGGCTTGGTGCAGCTGAAAACGTTGATAACATCTTGCGAAGTTCTTCACCTTTTTCATCCTCAGCTACCTGTGTACGTTAAAATTGATGCCTCTGGATATGGATTAGGTGCTGTACTGTAGCAGGATAACGGAACATCACTAGAAACTGTCGCGTTCGCCTCACACACTCTTTAACCGCATGAACGGAAGTACTCCGTCGGTGAACGTGAGGCCCTTGCCTGCGTCTGGGCCTGCGAGCACTGGCACGTTTACCTGTGGGGCCGACGTTTCATCTTGTGGACAGACCACGCTGCTTTGGTTACGCTCCTCTCAACGAAAGGCACAGGTCACCGTCCGTTAAGGATTGCGCGCTGGTTATCACGGTTGCTGTGCTACAACTACATCATGGAATACAGGAAGGGTAGCGAAAACGTTGTGGCTGACGCACTCTCCCGGCTGCCCGTACAGAGTTTCATCCGTGATGCACCCGAAGAAGAATTTATGTGTCTCTTGTCCCCAGTAGTTACCCTGCAAGAGCTTCAAGAAGCAAGTGCCGCCGATCAGGCTATTTCTCAAGTTGAGCAGTTTAACACTACTTCTTGGCTTGACAAGAAATCCTTGTCAAAAGAGCTGCTACTTTACTTTCACGCGCGATCTGAACTCTCTGTTGTTAGCGACATTCTTTGCCGGGGTGACAAGATTGTCGTGCCTTCAACTTTGACCCGCTGTCTTATGGATCTGGCTCATGAGTCGAAATTAGTCGTACCAAAGCTTGCCTTATTACGGGAGTCATATTGGTGGCCGTGCATGGATAATCACATTGAAGAACTTGTACGCACTTGTACGCACATGTGTAGCCTGCCAGTCATGTGACAAATCAGCAGGCACATCCGCAGCTCCAATGTAACTCGGCACTCTTTCCGAGAAAGCCTGAGAAAAAGTTGCGATCGACATTGTGGGACCTTTCACGCAAGCTTCAGCTGACTGCCTATTTGCCATTACACTTATTGATTATTACAGCAAGTGGCCAGAGGTGACATTCATGCGCGATGCGACCACGTCTACTGTTAGAAAATTCCTACTTGAACTTTTCGCAAGAGAAGGATATCCACGTGGTATCGTATCCGATCATGGACCACAATTTTCTTCACCAAATATTGAAGATTTTCTGAAAGAGCGCGGAATCAAGCATTACAACTCGTCTGAGTATTACCCGCAAGCTAATGGTTTGGTGGAAAGATTTAACAGGGTATTAAAGTCCTATATTCAATTAACCTTTTAGAACGTCGTGATCTAAGAACAGCGATGTTTGATTGCCTGCAAACATATCGCTGTACGCCTCATGCGACTACTGGTGTTGCACCCGCTGTTCTTCTTTATAGACGCCAACTCCGAACCAGACTTGACATTGTCAGATTGCCTGATAAATGTTTCAGCACGGGCCCTTCAAAGGCCCTACAGCAGTTGAGAGAGCGCATCAAGCTCAAGCAAATGACGTCGAAGCGCTACACCGATGAAAAACGCGGTACCAAGGAACCCAACTTCGTCGTTGGTGACTACGTGCGGGTTAAATTACCTGCAGTTCATGGGAAGCTATCTTCACAGTTTTCGGCGCCCAAGAAGATTATTGGAAAGCGCGGACCCGCCTCTAGCTTAACTCTTGGAAGATAGGCGGGTGTGGAATGCTTCCAAATTAGCGGCCGTTCACCGTGAAGCTATCAGCAGAATTAAATTAGTTACCACTGCTGTCATGAAGTGGTCTCCGGCATCCGGTCATTCAACTAGTGCGGCTGTAAGCCATCCGCCACAACTTGACAGATCAAGCGCAGATAATGCGCCCCTGAACGCTGAACCACCTGCTGCAGGGCGCACGCATCAGTTAATTTGCCAAGATACGAAGAGCGCGTGAGGAGAAGCGCCCGCAACAAGAAGGCACCCAAGAAACTGCAGGACTACATCCGGAAGTAACGGACAACCATTTTTTTTTCAACAGGGGATATGTTATATAAGGCGTCGCTGCCTACCGCAGCGCCATCAGAAGGTGCGTGCTTAGAGCAGCCGAAGAGGGAGGAAAAAGAGGATGGAATAAACGCAGAGAATGAGTAATGTCTCCATTGCTATCGTACTGAGTAATATGCACGATGTAACACTTGACACTTATATTGCCTTGTAGTTCTAAATATAAGCTTATTTTATTTCAAATGCAGAACCGGATTCTTGGCGAATCTCCCGTCGTGGGTATGTGCCATATTAAGGAAATCGCCATCACTATCATCATCATCGCCATCATTTCGACTGCGGAAGAAGAACGCCTTCGTTACGCTGCGCAGCATGGTGCAGAACGCAGGAGTTTGCTGGCTCGTAAACGACATGTGGATCAACGATGCTTGGCCGCCATGAGCATCAAGGAATGTGGTGAGCATTACATCTAGAAACGCAAGGCGGAACAACGACGCTTGGCGGCCGTATGCAACGAGTAGCATGACGAGCCCCTTGAGCACAAACGCGAGGCGAAGGGCCAACGGGTGACGACGTTGAGAGAACAGCGCGAACACGTACTCCGACAACTACTCAAGGAAGAATGGCGCAAACGAACAGGAACGAGATAGAAAACACGGACGATCGCAGACTAACAACAATGGTACTTCTAAATCCGACAACTACTATGGGCGCATCAAGGGGGTGCAGCGCAAAAAGTTGAACGAGGTCGTAGACAGGTAAGGACGAGCATGCCATGATCCTTTCACGTAGACTAGGCAAGCACGTCATCGTGTTGTATACGCACTCGCTCAACCTTTGTCTTGTACGCCCACGATAGTATTGCACCAAGCAGCCCAAACTTACACCCTAAAATATGCGCGACGCGTTTGGTTTGCTACGCAGCGTCTGTGATAGGACTATGGTTCCAATCGGATGTATGGTCGATGTTGAAGTGCCACAACTTTATATTGAGTGACGTTTTCCCCAACGAAGACGCGTAAAGCTTCGTGGCGAGCTCCAGGTGCAAGGGAACGTTGAAGAAGAACAGCGTGCCTCGAGGCTTCTAGTATCCGGATCGCCCTGCGTACCTACCTCCACTAAACGAATTCACCGAATGTTTGGTGCCCCTCGAATTCTATTCACACCTATCGAAAACCCTCATACACGGCGCGCAGTTTGGCATCGTCTGGCAAATCTTCAGCGTGCCGGTGGATATCTACCAACTGGTAACGAATGGTAAGCGCGACGCCTCTCACAACCCGTCCGTTTACGTACACCTGAAGAAGGTACAAGTTTTGAAGCCAGTATACGAGAAAGGCGTGGTGCGCAAGGCAGGTTTGAAGGTCTGACTTCACTTTTTCTTTCACAACAACCTGTATTGACGGTACGGGATCTGGGTGCCTGAAGGTGATTTGGATCGCCACGCGGGCGAGTTAAAGCATGCGGCCATGGCGTAAGATGCTGAGGGTTTTCCATATCACCTGATGATATGCGCCAGCAGAAGGTACTGCGAGACTTCCGAAAGACGGGAAAGCGGTAGTTACCGATCTTCATGAAAGACGCCTTCGGTGTGCGTGTCATCAGCTGTCACCTCAGACAGTCATCCTCTCCACGTTGAAAACTGGTGGTGCGATTGATCATGTTTTCGCCAGAAGAATTGACACTTCGAATATTTCTCGTTACGTCGCGTATTTGTCGATGCAGACGCCGCTTTTCAACTTTGTGCAAAGTCAACACCATCCTCTGACGTCATGGCACAATAAGTACTATTTGGAATGGCATCGGTGAACACGAACAGTGGACTCTATGACGATCCTTTACATAAAGAACATGTGTTGTGCAGTTAATGTGCCTCTGGAACGGGGGTAAGGGAAGGGGAGGGGGGAGCGTTGAAACGGCGGCTGCATGTGTATCGAGACAATTGCTTCAATACATTACATTTTTCCTGATCGCTATACGTTTGCCTAAATATTGCGCTGTATTTGCATCATTAGCATTACACTTGCACTGCATTTGTATTACCATTTGTGCGCCGTATTCGCTGATTCTCTTTTTCTCTCTCGTAAGTGTACAAACGAGACACTTAATGACTATAGGTGTGCCAACAGAGATGAAATTGGTCTCCCGTTGTCCAGTGCATATTGCTGTTTTCTTTCTTGTCTGATCTCCCGCCGCTGATATGCGCAATCCCCATCGGGGAATAAACGAACTCAAGCTCATCTTCATCACCAAGACCATTATTTTAATGCCTTCCTCTGAGCTTTGCAAGATTTCTGGCCGTTCCAGAACTGGATTTAAACCATGAGCTTTTTCGCGGTCATTTTGGCGCCATTTCAGCGCTCGCTTGTTATCCACGCAGATGCATGGAAATAGTGAACGTCTTCGATATGTTCGTTGCGTTCGGCGGTGCTTCTGAGCTTGCGGCAATGTTTCAAGCCATTATGTCTTCAGTGGCAGCCTGCTTTATATAGGAGCCTCAATGGTTCGCACAGCTGAATCGTATGGTAAACATTAAACCTGCTTTCATATATGAACGTGTTACGTTCGAAGTATAGGACCGCATATATTATCTGATGGGAGCTATAGAAATGATGCGATATATGCAGGCTTTTGAAGCGAGGTGATGTAAACGAAAGGACTCATCGGCTGGGAGATAGACGCGAGGGCCCAGCAGTTCGAGTCGCAGAACTTAAAGTGTGCTAGACGCCAGGAACCTGTGGTCTGAGCCGTTGAGGCGGAAGTGAGGCGATGGAATCAGCAAGCAAAGACAATGAATGTAGAGGCTGCAACTAAGACATTCGCCATTTCATTCACATTCACATTTACCGTTTCGGCGACAACTGCTCGATGAGCGACTGCTTGTAGTTCTAGAGGGATCTCTCTGCCGTGCCTCTGCATTTCACCAGGGGATGCAATCCTTGGAGTGGCTGACAGCGACTTCTCGATGTTGCGGTTGTGTTCCTCGTGTCTGCGTTTGGACCGCAAACAAAAATAGACAAAATGGTTAAAACTGAAGATGTCTCCAAAATATTATTTGCACTTACAACACAGGCACCGCTTCAACATTCGCGTTAGCCATTAATGACCGTAGTGTGATCTTGGACCGATGAAAATGTGAAATGCCCGTCCCCAAGATATATCAGAAGATTGTTACATCAGAGGGGACTCGACCACTACTTGAGCCATTCATCTACGGGGGGCGCTCTAACGTAAAGCTATTCCAAGCTTTTCTATTCTAATTCTACAATCAGCCCTCTACGATTGGTCAAAAAAATTTCGACACCCCCCCCTTCCCCCTGCGCCTGTCTGTCACACGACGTCAAAATACCGCGAAAACTCACCTCGTCAAAGTGACGCGTACGCGTTAAAGACGCATCTATAAGCCGAACAAATCTGATTTTTTTTCTTTATAGCCGGAGGCTACCCGTTCCGAAAGGAATAAAAGATGGTTGCCCGCAGATCGCTGTGACACTGGCTACTCGGAGCTGCCGGGGAGCATGGATTTATTTGCATATAACAAGAAATTTTCGTGACAGTATAACGCTATCGAGACTTTTCGGCACGTATACGACATCTCTCTGCCAACTCTTCTTTGCTGAGGATCCGTTTCAGCGGCATTTTTAACCTTCCGCTGGGCGCCTCCACAATTTTCGACCAGGCACCGCAAGCTTAAGAAAGGGAAGCAGACCAATCGCAGACGCCAGTGCCACCACCATCGTCCGGTTATCTACATTCACTCTTATGGCTCGGCCCCACCGAAACTCAAGCCCCTCGTCTCTTCTCAGCCAATTAAATAAGAAGAACTGCTCAATGTAGCCAGTGCTATTCACTTTGAAATGAAAAGAAATTGACATCATGTAAATGAGAAGTGCACTTGATTGCACTTTTCATACAACACAGCGGATTACCGCCCGATGCTTGCGTCAGTGGTTGCGTAAATGTGACGTAAGGTCATTGGAATTAAAACAGATCAGAGTAGCTTTACGTTATAGGGATCCGTTTTAGCTGCATTTTTAACCTTCCGTTGCACGCCGCCGCGATTTTCGACCAGCCACCACAAGCTAAGCAAGGGCAAGCAAACGGTTAAGAGCAGAATTTTCGGGCATCCTGATTTCATCATTAACTTTTAATGTTTTATTACCACATCTCTTATTTACGCTCCCAAATGACGTGTCTGTCATCATCACCACTGCACCTCGCGGCCACGCGCCTCTTCGTGAAAGGAAGAAGAAGATGATGAGCCCGCTGGTGTTGGTCACTGCTCTCGCTCTTCCTTTGGCCGAAGCATTCGCCTGGACAGTGAATCCCAACTACTACGAAATCGGTGAGTGACTGTCACCTACCTCTAGTGGAATGACTGGTCTGAAAGGAAAGCTGCTCAGGACATGCGCACTTAGGTACGCGTATGCATTGATGATCGCACACTGGGGCCTGTAACTCTTTGGAATATAACGCAGGATTCATATCTTGTATTGATTGTGCATTGATTCTTCCCTGTCTTCAGCACTCACTGGTATTAAAGCTGCCGCACCAATGAAACCTTTTTAACCCTTATATGAGAAGCAGTATTTGACACGGTCTCACTAATGTGTGATCTCCCTGTTTATGGCATCAATACTAAGTTTGCACTCGATAGGTCGCTTGAAGTTTACATGGTATAGTCACTATACACTTCATTTTCTACTGTGCTCCATTTAGACGCGTGAATAGCCTAATATTCCCCATACATGGTGTTCTGTCACTTCGTGTTGCCGTCTGTTCATGATCATTCAGTCCCTTTTAAGCCTTCATCATGTGCATTAGCTGTTAAGGCACTTACGCCGTCATCTCATCTTGCACAATCTACTTAGGGCGCGCCGTATGGGGCAAAGACAGTCTGCGCAAGTGTGCTTATCTATGTAAAGTTGATGAGGGACCAACGGGAGGACTATGCCTAATAACTTATACACAATGCATTTCAGGAATACCTATGCAGTATATACATGAAATGGGATGGAACGGGCCTCCATGTTCATAAATAATTATTATTGAGTAAAAAAAGCACTCCTACTTTGATTGTTCTTTCGGTTCTCCCTGCAGTTCGGTGTCTCACTGCATCAGACTTGAAGTGTACGTGTTCTAATTGTGTTCTTTTGGCGTATATATTTTCAAAATTTTGTTTCTTCTCCTCCTAAATGATTTTTGAGGTCTATTTACTTCCTTCTTTCTTTTGAAATTAGCTGTAAGCCTGCATGGGCTGAAATGCAGCTGGTGCTCTCTTTCGTACTTGTTTAAATCTCTGCTCAAGGACGTTGAACAACGTGCTTCAGTGCACATATATGGGGTGCAGAGCGAGTTCATGCACTGTTTGGCTAAGCTTGAAGAATGGCATGGTCGTCGAAGCTCACCATTGGAAAGCAGGGACACACGCAGGAATTGTGGAAAAAGAGTCATTTCATTTCATTTCATTTTATTACCTTAAAAACCTCTTGATAGGGGTATTTCATAAGGGGTGGGAATACATTAGTACATAATTTGCATAATACATAACTGAACACGCAAACAACAAAAAAACTACATGAGCTAAGATGTTACATACGTCAGCGCAAATACATAGACCTAAAAATACAAACTAATGTTGCACGAGCATATAAGTCTGTTAACACAAGTCATTTTCATTGTGAAAAGTGCGCCGTGACACTCTCCATGAACGTACAAGGGCAAATGATGGCGGCGATTTGGTGGGGCAGGTTGTTCCAATCTGTAGCGGCGTGGCAAAAGAATGAGGTGGAAAAGGTAACAGTGCGCATGCAAGGGCGGCCCACTTGAAAAGTGTGCCGTGTACGATGAGATGTTCGGGCTGCGGGAAGGATATAGGGTGGTTGATTAAGCGAGCTGTGATAAAACTTATGGAAAAGTGAAAGGGTTCCAGTGCGTCGTCGCGTACAAAGGGAAGTAAGTTCAATTATTTCTTTAAGGAAGATATGCTCACGTCATATGAATAATTACAATGGATGAACCTTGCGGCGCGGTTTTGAACGGCTTCGAGTGCGTTGATGAGATATGTTTGGTGTGGATTCCATATGGCGCATGTATATTCCAGTTTCGGTCGGACTATTGACTGGTAGGCCAGTAGTTTAACAGGTTTGGGGGCACATTTTAGATGACGCTTGAGAAAACCCAGCGATTTGTTAGCAGAAAAAAATTAAATTAAATTATGGGGTTTTACGTGCCAAAACCACTTTCTGATTATGAGGCACGCCGTAGTGGAGGGCTCCGGAAATTTCGACCACCCGGAGTTCTTTAACGTGCACCCAAATCTAAGTACACGTGTGTTTTCGCATTTCGCCCCCATTTGAATGCTGCCGCCGTGGCCGGGATTCAATCCCGCGACCTCGTGCTCAGCAGCCGAACACCATAGCCACTGAGCAACCACGGCGGGTATTTGTTAGCAGATGAAATGACGTTACTGACGTGTGTTCGCCAGAATAAGTCGTTAGATATAGTAACACCTAGGTACTTGTATGACTGCGCAGCACACACGGGAATGTTATTAATTGTGTATCGGTAAGGAAATGGGTCGCGCCGACGAGAAAATACCATCAAGTTGAATTTCTTAGGATTAAGTTCCATCAACCACCGGTCGCACCATTGCTGTAAACAGTTAATGCCCTCCTGAAGTAAGTCTTGATTAGATGGGCTAGTAATTGTTCTATAAATGACGCAGTCGTCTGCGAACAAACGAACGTTGCAAGACACGTGCAGGGGTAGGTCATTTGTATTCGTGTTTCTGTTCCTGCGTATAGTCAGCTTTCCAACGACGAGCCCCGCGTGGCGTTGACCGTGTGGTCGTTCGCTCTTCGTTCACGCTGCAGTGTCGCTGAACGACTTCTGCGACAACAAAGAGAACAAGAAGGACCTACGCAACACGTCGCAGAGCAAGTCCGCGGCCATCGTGACGGCGACGCAGTTCCGCGACATGCGTGGCAGCATCAAGGACGGCTGCTCCATCGACCTGTCCACCAAGGGGACGGCGGGCCTGATCGTGTCCCTCGTCGAGATGAACCTGCGCTCGGGTGTGCTGAACCGATCCTGCATCGACTACGTCAACGTACGTTTGACGTGTGCGCGCGCGTGTTAGCGTGCGCCACAATTTCTCTCGTGAAATGAGCGCTGTGAAGGGTCTTAATGGCGCGGCCAGTATGGTTTAGGCTAATTTTGTCCGTGATTCCATAGACTGAGAATTTTGTAGCTTTCTATACTACGCTCACTTTCCAGCACGCTTAGGTGTTTGCGAACTTCGGAGATATGCCAGCCATGTACTAGTGTCGGAATGCAAGTAGAATGCAAGTGTAAGGTATTTCTTTTGGCGGACTACATAAAGTTGACTAACAGATGCCAACGCATAGACTAAGGTTATCACACGCACAAAAAATTCGTGGAAGGAAAGAATGCCTGCGTCGGCATTTCCTTTGGAGCTGCCGCAGACGCAATATAACAAGTTCCACCTTTGGCATATGTTGAGCTACACATTATGGAAATTCAGTCCGTCATGCGTATGAATACCTTAGCTGACTATGACCACAGCTTTTTTCCATCACTTAGACAGGTACGAAATGAATTGATTATGGCGCTTACAAACTTCTAAAGAGGTAGCATAGACGACTTCGTTATAAACTTCGCACTCATGATTCCTAGCTTAATTTATGCCTCGTTAAGGTACACTTAATTTTTCGCACGACCCTGCAAGAATCATTGGGAACTCAAGGATGAAATTATCATGGGCTGTTCCGCCACACCACGGCACATTATTTAGAGTGCAGAACGTTCGATATAAGAACAGAAGCAGACAGCCATGGACTGGCTGCCAGCATTCTCGCAATCTTAAACTTGGAGCAATTTCCTCTTGCTTAGCTTAACCCTCCTTCACGTATCACTACGTGCCTTCAGTTTTCATTACGTATCCCTTAGCCGCGCATAGTTGCACTGTAGGTCGGTGGACACTGCATTGCCCGCCGGCCGCCTCTTATGTAAAATCCCCGAAAATTATTCTTTTGAGGAATGAAAATTGAGCATGCACGCGCTTGGGCGTTCCAAGCAAACACGGACGTTGTCCTGGGTCGCGCAGATCGTGACCAAGTTCCACATCCCCAGCGACAAGGACGAGCGCTGCGGTCGCGTGCGCGCCGACGAGTACCGCTACTTCGCCACGTCACAGTCGCTGCAGCTCAGGCTTCACTCGCGCACGCCACTGTCGACGTTCTTCGACGGCTACACCCTCGCCGTGGTCGTCACCAGCTTCACCGAAGGTTCGTTGCCGGCATGCTGCCGCACCTTGGTGGGCGGTCGCCGTTGAACGTTCGCCGTGATGTAGTACTGCGGTTGACTTAATTGCGACATGTGGTAGCAGATACGCTATCGCTGTCTTACAAGTTAGCCTTGTTGAGGCAGCTACGTGCGAAAAGGGAGAAAATTATTGCAAGAATGTCGAAGACCACGTGCACAAGTAGGAAAATCTTTGTGTTAAGGCCCAAAGCAGGGGACAAAAGAAATTAATTTGCGGTAAAGTCAAAACTAGTGAAAGCGTGTCCGCTTTCCTGCATTCACCAATGTGTGTGCCGTTGACGTGGTCTAATACCGAAACCTCACTTTTATAGCTACAGGACGTATAGCAGTTTATCCACCTGCGAGGAAGCAATAGCTCATTCCGCCGTCCTGTATGAAGAGGCGTAAGCTGGGCTTTGATTTATTTATTCGTGTTCTACATTTCAGTCTGCGCCTACATAAGGCGCCTTTTATGTAGCTTTCCCTCGTCAAGACGCAAAGGGCGTCTCTAATCCTTAAAAAAAAAATGAAATTTTGGAGCCTCGTGTTAAATGTACGCTTACTTCCGCGCACAAATCGTCGTGTCCCGCTTACCGACACAGCTTGTTTTCCCGGCTCAGCCTCGTCACGTGACGGCCGCTGCGCGCCGCACGAGTTCCAGTGCGTGGCCGGCGGGCGCTGCATCTACAAGCACTACCAGTGCGACAACATCAACAACTGCGGCGACAACAGCGACGAAGAGCAGCTGGGCAACTCCATGTGCTGTGAGCATCGGCTTCATTGCGGAAACGCGCTGGCCTCTGTTCGCAGTGCTATAGGTTGTCCGTTGAGCGGCCGTAATTGGAGACTCAAATATTCGAAACCTCGATATAGTCAAGTGGTCAGTAATGTCGATAGTAGGACTATGGGGGGCAGCGTACAAAACACACGTCGCAAGATAACGAGAATAGACGGCCCCAACGCCGGTCCGCACTGTTCTTTGTATTGTGTTTTTGTGCGCGGCCCCCTCTTTTTCAAGGAGACATGTTGTCTACCTCGGCGACGTTAGCCGCATGGCTCTCGCATGTAAATGTGCGTCGTTTCCGGTGGCTGTTGACCTCCACCAATGTCACTTGGCAAGTTCAAACATAATAGGAAATTGAAGAAAGAAAGCGAGGTTTGTTTTTAATATTATTTTTTTTAGATCTCATGTCGGGCTTACAGTCTTTTACACGAAAGAATGGTTCGTGTACAAACGGATGTTCGGTAATCACGATAGCTACGAGCTTTACAATGGGAGACGCATGTGGCTTGCGATACCCTAACTCGGCTTATATTTCGCCGGGACCCAAGCGGTTTGCACGTTCTTTGCGTTGCTCAATATAAAGCGCTCTACAATTTAGACAAAGGTGACCGGCCGTTAACAAAAGTCAGACTTTAGAGATTAAACTTTTTGCCCATCCAACGCACATGTTTTATTCGCTAGTGGTTCACCAATATAATTTTCTATCTACAATAATGGAGAAAGCAACTGGTAAGCCACACTCCGTTATTCTGAACGCAATAGCTGCACTTTGATTTTTGAATTTCGTCGGTATTATCAGACATCTCCTGCTGTTTAAGACTGCTAGTCGTGTAATGTCGGCTTGGACCCACAACACAACACTACGGTACAACTTATTATGAGTCAGCGGTGAAATAAGAGCCTAAGATCACAGCATGATGGCAACAAAAATTGAAAAAGTCATCAAAATAAAACACAGATAAGACTAACTGAGTATTTAAATAACATCATACTTGTATAACTTTGTCTCTGTTTGCCTTCCTCAGGCCTATATAAGTATAGTTTTCACACTTGTTGTTTACCCGGTATCGTCCTTGCGCGATGCGTATTCACTACAAACTATTAAAATTGAAAGTTGCCTGAAAAATAACGTTTTGGAACAAAGTGTGCCCTTTCCCAAGGGCTAGACGATAGACTGCAATGAAAGAAGCCTTAAATTTTAACAAAGATATGGGGCAGGAAGGTGCCGAAAGCTGCTTCGGTATGTAGATTTACTTCAGGGCCCTTCTAAATTCGGTGGCATTGTTGACGGGCGGGGAATTGGAAGCAATGTCGTGGGTGACGGCTGCGGCACAGCTGGGCTTATTCGTCCACTGCTTCTCGCGGACCGCAGCCTATTGGAGATGTTCGCTCTTCAGTTCACTCCATAACCAACTGAAACTAATCATGTGGACAAGTTAGTCGAAATCTTTAGTAGCCATCCGCGTTCACTCTGTGCAGCCTAATGGTCACTGACGACTTAAAATAATAATTATATCAGGTATTAATTAATTATCAGGTATATATTAATTACAGGTATCTTGGAATCATCGTGAACAACAAACTAACATGGTCTGAGCACATTGCAAAACTTTGTACAGATGCTTCTAAGTTGCTTGGGTTTATCTGACGATCCCTCGCTTTTTCACCCCGTTCTGCCCGTCAACTCGCCTACGTAACATTCATCCGTTCGAAACTCGAATATGCCTCGGTGATCTGGAATCCCCATCAGAACTATCTAATCGATCAGCTTGAAGCCATCCAAAATCGCGCGGCCCGTTTTATCACATCGCAGTATGAGAGACGACACAGTATAACTCTTATCAAGGCATCCCTTTATGTTCAACCCCTGGCACTTCGGCGTAAAATTTCACAGCTTTGTCTATTTCACAAATTGTACTATACCTTCCCACAGCTAAGAAATTCTGTATTACACCCACCGCTTCGCACCTCACGCCGTCTTTTCAACTCTTTAAGTTTGCAGCGCATACATGGCTCCACAAACTCATTTAATAAATCTTTTTTACCTAGCTCCATTACATTGTGGAATGACTTACCCGATTCCATAGTTACTGAAATAGAACCTAATAAATTCAGGCACTTATTTACAGCACATTTCAAGGGCTGAGTTATTTTGCCGTGTTTTGAATGTGTATGCGTGTTTTGTTTTGTTTCCAAGTTGTTCTTGAGCCGCTGTGTCTATCTTAGTGTTGATGCTTCTGATGATGTTAATGTTGAACATGAACACTGCACTTTGTATTGCTTTTTTGTTGTTACCGACCATTGTATACGTAACGACTGCTCCCCCCCCCTTATGTAATGCCCTAAGCCAAAGGCCTTTAAGGGTAAATAAATGATGATGATGATGATAATTCAGTATGCTCAATGCTAACCTTCCATATGCGACAGAATAATCGCGCAAAAGCTAGACATAGACAAAAGAGGGCGAGACACACAAGCGCTTGTGTACGTCGCTCGCCTTCCCTGTCGGTGTCTTGTTCGCGCGCTATTAACCTCTCATTATTTATTCACTAACCAGCCCAAACCGATCTCAACTGCCATATGCGATGTCAAACATATTTAGTTATCGTGGTTTGGTGCGAAAGCTTCGCTCCTAAGCCTTCTCTGCAAATATTTACGCAACTTTCCGCGAATGGCTATACTCGCGAGATTTCGTTGCTCGGGAATTGTGCATGCCACCTAGTTGAACCGAAATCGACTCTGAATGGCTGCAATAGACACCCCGCGTCCTTCTCTTTGCGCAGTGATGCCATTCAGTTCCCTGGTCCTGATCGCCATAGGAACCGTGCAGTTCGCAGTCACGTGGCTTCTCGTTCTTTGTTGCTGCATTCGGAGCGCCCTGTCGTCGAAACAGGCAAGCTATAAGGCGACATTCGCCAGTGTGACACTTACATGCACAATTCAGATGTGTCGTGTGAAGGTTCTGTTACCTACACGGACGAATGAAACGTGCTAAGTGACACTATGCTCCAGAGCTACCTATGGACGACTTTTCATACAGGATGTCCCAGCAATCGTGCACCGTGATTTAAAAGTATGCAAATTGCCGTGTGACTGGCCACTCGAGGCACTTTGCGCGTATTGTAATGGTTGGGGTCAGGCATGAAATAGATGGTAGCTGGCCCATGCCCTTGTCCAACTCATCCGCGCTGAGTACGTTGTTGAAGGGAGAGACTTGTTTTCAACGAGAACGAGGAATATTGGATTTATTTACAGTATCTACATGAGAACGTTCATTTCATCAGCCTAGCGTGACTGAAAGAGGAATGCACACTCCGCAACCGCGCAACAGCTGCTTATAAACACTCTGTCCTCCGTAGATCCCTAGTTGAGGGAAAACGGCCGTTCGACCAAACGGAGCGTCCAAAGTTATCGTAGCCGACCCGCCTTTGAGGGGGATGGTTTACGCACTTACTTCCGCACTGGTTGCACTGACCACACCAAGGTGAGAGGGTTCTCGCAGACACCGTGCTTGACCCGAGCAGGCGCCTCTTTATCCGCGAGTCGACTCCGCAGGCCGTGGCCGCCGCGTCTGTCCATTGACTGACGACTTCTAAGCTGCGTGAGACGGCACCGCAACATACCTTCCAGGAGCTCCTCTGCTCCAAACAGAGCCTGCCGGTGACGGCGTAAACACTAACAATAGTTGCTCCGCCACCCGTCCCTAGACATGGTGGCGCTGTCAAGCTGGGTACTGACGTCTCGTTGTCCTTTCAAAACGAGTTGCCGCCGCAGCCATGGTGGCGCCGATGTCCTGTTGACTCGGCGCATCGTTTTTTCCAGAAAGTGAGTCATCGCAGTGGGCCAGGCAAATTTCGTCCTTTCAAAGCGAGTTGTCGCAGCAGACATTCTAGCGCCTTTCCGACGGTCGCTTCCCCGAAGATCGCCAGCCCCCGCCGGCCGAACGGAAAAGCTCCTCCATGGCCCGGAAAATCTCCACTGGCCAGTGCTGATAACCGCTGGGCAGGAAGAAAATGGCTGGTGGCAAGGGGGGGATGCCTTGGCTTGCAGCGACCAGCGGTGAAATCATGACGCCGCCCCAAAACATCCAACAAGGATAGGCAACTAGAAAACGAAGCCCACAACACGGCTCTGCGCCCAGATGATGTATCTTGGATCTCACTTTAGACCCACTAGGCTTAATAAAACATACATAGGTGCATAAACAACAAATGCTGCATTTTGCTACGCCAATTTCTGAAGGAATTTGGTGCTGACAAATTGAGCAATCATGGAGGGAGTCCTGCTAAATGAGAGGGGATTTCCTGTGCTTAATAAAATTAACAATAACAACCCCAAACTTTAGGAGGGATTCCTAAACGCAGAATTCCAGTTAGCCTGCTCAAACCATCCGCATTGCTATGCAACTTTCCCATCTTATATCTAAAGGAGAAGTTGTACTCTTGGAGAGTGAGGCTACAGCGGAGCAAGCGGCCATTTTTCTGTGAAATTTGATTGAGCCACGTCAGAGGACAGTGGTCGGTCTCTAAGATGAACCTCGCTCCGCACAAGTAGCACGACAACTCCTGGGCTGCCCAAGCCAAACAAGCAGATTCTTTCTCTGAAGCGCTGTAGGCTTCCTCTCTTACAGTTAATTTATGGCTTGCATAGATTATAGGATGTTCCTCATTATCGTCGCCGACCTGACTAAGTGCTACGCCCATATCCATGTCGCTTGCGTCGCACTGAACTATGAATTTATTTCTGTAGTCTGGCGTGTGAAGCACAGGACGAGAAACCAATAGCGTTTTAAACATTTGGAAGCGTTCTCTTTGTCCTTATCCCAGTGTACGTTACTCGGTGCTCCCTTTCGGAGGGCGTCCGTTAAAGGATTTGCCATTTGCGATTAATTCGGAATGTCCCGTTGATAGTAGCCCACAGGTCCCAAAAATGAACGAATGTCTGTTTTCGAGCGCGGCTGTGAAAATTATCCAATCGTAGCTATTTTCAGCCCTGCGGCCGTCTCATGCCCAGACCGACAACATGGTCCAGATAAGTGACCAGTGAACAGCCAAATCTACACTTTTCCGCCTTCATATCGTTAAGCCTGCTTCTTTCAACCGTGAGAACACCTGTTTGAGGTGCGATACGTGCTGTTCCCAGCTGTCCGAAAAAATCGCTACATCATCAAGATATGGCAAGGCGAACTCCTGCAAGTCATTTAGGACAATATCCTTTAACTTAGAGAAGCTATACGGCGCGTTCTTCAGCCCGAAGTTGAGGGCGCGACGGTGAAAAGTGCCTACAGGCGAGATAAATGCGGCATAGCGGCTGGCAATTTCTGAGCGGGGAACTTGCCAGTATCCCCGCACGAGATCTATAGTTGAAATGTATTTAGCAGCGCTAACTCTTTCAATTCGTTCCTCAATGTTGGGTATGGGTACAGCTGATGCCTGTGATGGCATTTAACTTCCTGTAGTCAAGACACGGACGAGGGCCCTTGTTAGGGGTTTCTACAAGTATTAGCGGTGACGTGTAGTCACTTTCAGCAGGCTCAATAACTCCCAACTATAGCATGCGCTCTATCTTTGCCTCCATAATTTCTCGCTGTTGTGGAGACACCCTGTAAGGCTTTGATCTTACGGGTTCGGTTGATGCCAGCTCTATTTCATATGTTATTAGTTCGGTTCTACCTGGTCGATCGCTGAATCTGTCGAGTCATTCCCCCAGTAGCCCTCTTAGCTCATCCAGCTGCTCGGGTACAAGAGCGCGCGAGCCTACGGAATATTTTACTACTACTTCTAGGCTGATTTCAGAGTTGGAGGTCACCTTATACTCCTTAAACGTGTTACTAGTGTCATCCTGCTCTTTGATGGTACAGTTAACGACTCCGCTCTGCTCTACGTACGGCTTCATCGAATTGCAGTGGTATATCCTCACCTCCTTCCTTCGACCGGGCATTTTCAGAGCAGAGTTTGTATCTGGAAGTTTGTGCGACACTTTAACGAATGTGTCCCAGTGAACTTCAAGCTTGTTCTTTCTTGGATGTTTGAGGATCATTACCTGGTTTCGGGCGTCAAACGTACGAAGCCTCGCATTTTGGTCGTAATACAACTTGGCGTTCTTTTGAGATACTTCCATGTTCTTTTGGACTAGTTCTTGGGTTGCACTTAGCCGTTCCAGCAGATTTAGCACGTATTCTACCACTGTTGGACTTTCTACTCTTTCCTCCCACATCTCTCTTAACATTCTCAGTGGAGAACGGAGTGTGCTCCCATACACTAGTTCTGCTGGCGAGAACCATGTAGCCTCATGAGGAACCGTTCGCAAAGCAAACAAAGTGGCCGGAAGGCAATTCTCCCAGTCCTACTTGTGCTCGTAACAGAGCGCCCACAAAACTCGCTGAAGCACTGAATGCCACCTCTCTACACTGTTTGACTGAGGGTGATAGACAGAACTGTGTATTAACTTTACCCCGCATTTTTGCAAGAATGTGGAAGTCAGTGCGCTCGTGAATACTGACCCTTGATCCGCCTGAATTTCGGCTGGAAACCCAACTCGTGCGAATACTGTCAAAAGCGCGTCTACTACTTCGGTGGAGCTGAGCTCTTTCAGAGGGATTACTTCTGAAAACTTCGTAGCCGGAAACAACATGGTAAACAAGCACCTGTAACCCGACTTTGTCTTTGGTAGAGGCCCTACCGTGTCTATCACAAGTCGTCTGAAAGGTTCTGAAATTAAGGGCACTACCTTTAGGGGAGCTTTCTAGGTTTCTCCTAGTTTACCCGAGCGCTGGCAGGCGTCGCATGATCTTACAAAGTTTTCTACGACTTTGAAACAGCCAGTTCAGTAGTATTCCATAAGAAATCTTTCCTTTGATTTGTTTATGCCTAGGTGGCCAGACCACCCATTCCCATGACAGAGACTCAAAAGGTCCTCCGTGTACTTAGTGGGTACCACTAACTGATCTAGAATCCTACCCTTTCGGTATCTGTCGTGCCGACACAACAATCCTTCTCTCTCTTGTATCGTCTCGTTGCTCCTAGTAATGCATTCTTTAGCTCTGTGGCGCAGTTTAGCTAAGCTGTCATCCTTCTTTTGCTCGGCTGCCAGTGACTCTCTGTCCACCCGTAAGAGCTGATCAAAGTTCTTTGAGGCCGGTGATAGTGACGACCCTGTCTCGCTTGTGGCTGCGTCAGCTGGCTCTTCCTGGAGGCGTGAACAGTGATACGCTCTCACTGAGCTGGTCAACTGGCAGGCTTTCCTCAACTGTTATGTTGTCCATCGTGCCTAGCTCGGATTCCGTTACTGAAGTTACCTCTTTTGCCACTTCCGCTGGAGCAGCTTTTGCATTTTCAGCTGAAAGCGACGCGATTTTACGAGCTTGGCCTCGCGTCAACGCCTGTACTACGCCCTCTGCCAATTTAAGCCCTTTGTCCCGCAGTTATTGATCCGACCGATTTGAAAAAAATGTAACGGTACTGCAGCAACAAAAATTTGGTAACTGCAGCCTCGATCACGAGCTCCCCGAACGGTCCACTGATTTTGACTTTGTCCATGGGTAGACACACGCCGTGTTCTTCTACAACCTGTTTGATCCATGCTACTTCTCCAGTTAAGTCATCTACCGTCACGTAAGACGGATGGACAATGTCCATAGTAGCGGCACTGTCTCGCAGCACCCGGCATGGTTTGCCATTAACTTGCAGGTCGTGAAGATATGGGCGTAAAAGTTCCATATTCTCGTCTTTTTCATCCACGTAGGAGAAAAATGCGCTCGGCTTCCCGCAGTTTACAGCGATACCTCCCAGTTTGTGGCATATATAGCAGCTGATCGGTCTAAAAGATTCGAACTTTCTTTTCTGCTCTTTTTGTACGGGCTTCCCCGTTTTGATTTCTCCTCGCTCTTTTCTGATGGTTTTTCCTCCACGTCTACAGGCTCCGGTCGTCTAGTCTGCGAACCTTTATTGAACGGAAATGGTTTCCGCGGTCCATTTCGATCGTCCCAATTTCCGTCCCAATCCGTTCAGCTTTCTACGAGGTGCGTACTCTTCAGCGAATTCAGCGCTTTTTCCACAGTGTTTACATTTCCTCTGTCTCGCACCCACAGCTTCACAAATTGTGGGATGCTTTTGTAAAGCTGCTTTAGACACATGCTCTCGTACGCTTCCACGCTTTTCAACCATTCGACTAGGTTGGCCTTTAAGCTATGTAAACTCCGGATATCCCTCGCTGTCCTTCTTGCTTGTGCTTCTTAACCTCTGCCGAAGAGCTTTGGCTGAAAGGCGGCACTGTTTCAAGACTAGCCTTAATCTTTGCATAATCATATGCACCCTGCGCACTGAACCTGGCGATTATTTCCGCAGCCTCACACGGCAACATTGACAACAACCTCTGTGACCATGTACTCGGGCCGAAGTTCATCTTCTCGCAAGTCTTTTAAAAATTTCCTAGGCACAAGTCTATGTCATTCCCGACCTCAAATGGCTTTAAAAGCCTCTCCATGCGGTATGATTCTGCCTCACTTGATCGTCCCAGAGCCCCTTCACTTCCATGAGACACCTCCAAACGTTTTCTTTCAAAGTCAAGTTGCATTTTTCTTAACTCGCGTTCCTCTCTGTCCCGTTCTTCTCTCTTTTCCTAAATATTTCTAGCTCAATTTCGATGTTCTCCTCAATGGCCTTTTCGGAAATCAGCTGCAATAATTCTCATTTTAGCATTTCCTTGTGTACCTCTAGGCCCAGTTTCTCACCAACAATCGACACTTCGTCTCTCAGCATTGTCTTTAACTCCATGATTGCTGATTTACTACCTTGGTCCTGCTCGCTAAACATACCTATAGGTAAGCACAACCTAGCTAACAATCAACAATCCAGCTTCCCTACTGTTCTAAACTGAACAACCATAAAATGAAGTCTAGAGAGTCAAAGCAAAAACTAAGCACTCACCGCAGACACAGCACCATGTCGCCAAGTCAGTCTCACCGCTGTCAGCCAGTTGTAATGGTTGGGGTCGGGCATGAAATAGATGGCAGCTGGCCCATGCCGTCGTCCAACTCATCCACGCTGAGGACGTTGTTGAAGGGAGATACTGGTTCTCAACGAGAACGAGGAATATTGGGCTTATTTACAGCATCTACATGAGAACGTTACAGTTCATCAGTCTAGCATGACTGAAAGAGGAATGCACACTCAGCAACCGCACAACAGCTGCTTATAAATACTGTCCTCCCTAGATCCCTAGGTCGTTCGACCAAAGGGAGCGTCCAAAGTTATCGTAGCCTACCCGCCTTTGAGGGGGATGGTTTACGCACTCACTTCCGCACTGGTTGCACTGACCACACCAAGGTGAGAGGGTTCTCGCAGACACGGTGCTTGACCCGAGCAGGCGCCTCTTTATCCCACAGTCAACTCCGCAGGCAGTGGCCGCCACGTCTGTCCATTGACTGACGACTTCTAAGCTGCGTGAGACGGCACCGCAAAATACCTTCCAGGAGCTCCTCTGCTCCAAACAGAGCGTGTCGGTGACGGCGTAAACACTAACAAAACTTGCTCCGCCGCCCGCCCCTAGAAATGATGGCGCGGTCGGGCTGGGGACTGACGTATTGTTGTCCTTTCAAAACGAGTCGCCGCCTCAGCCATGGTGGCGCCTATGTGCTCTTGACTCGGCGCATCGCTGTTTTCACAATGTGAGTCATCGCAGCGGGCCAGGCAGATTTCGTCCTTCAAAGCGAGTCGTCGCAGCTGACATGGTGGCTCCTTTCCGACGGTCGCTTCCCCGAAGATAGCAAGCCTCCGCCGGTCGAACGTAACAGTATTCGCGGGCATCTTTCACGCTCGGAAAAACACTTTTATGTAGCACGCATTGAGCAACTCAAAGCTGTATCTCGAGTTTTTCATATTTCTCTGCAATTTTATTATTGACAGTTTTCATACAATTAAAATATTTGAGGTAATTAATTAAGACGAATGTAATTAGGCGGAATGCAAAAGTAACCTTAATACTTCCAAGCGACAGCAAACAGCATTACATTGGTTCTGTCCAGCTACGGGGCATTTGCATATTTTATTATCATGGTGCATGAGAGTTGGGACACCTTAATTTGTAAACAGTTTTTGTAAAGAATTTGTAAACAATTTGTAAATAGGACTGGTGTTTTTTCCTAACAGAGTTTTCAGATTTCGACTCTCTCAGATAGCGCCATATTCTGCTACCTGCGCGGAATTACTCGAAGAGGGAAGAATTGCGTGCGCGAGAAATTGAAATGTATAATTGACTAATTAAGAGAGTTTCATTTAGTTTGAACTAGTCGCTATTGTGCGCAAAGTGAAATTGACGAATTCGAGTCGGCGAGCGCTCTAGCCACGTTCACTCCGAGCGAATTTTTAAGCTAGCAGCAGTTTTGAGATAAGTTCGAAATTGCAGCAAAAGGTACTGTCATTTCATACACTTCTTAACGTCGTTTTTCTGAAGCAATGTAGGAGAAACTTAAGTGGAACACTGATGCATTTCGTCGCAAAACATGGGGACGTACATCAAACCTGTTACGAGGCAATTTTTCTTTTTGTAAATGGAAATGTCTTGCGAACTCTCGTGCTCCAAGTCTTAAATACCGGAATGTACAGAAAAGTTGTTACTTATAATTATTTGGTCAAAAGACAGTCAAATACGCATTTTCATTATTGTGTAAATGATGTCCACCTCTTCGAATAATTCAGTTTAAGGGCAACAACCACAGAGAAAGACATTCGACGAGAGAGGACACTCCCGTAGAGCCCAGTGGCCGAATTGATTGTAGCGCACCAAGCGGCTGATATATCGGAACCACACTTTCGGTTATGAATGTGCGCGTTTTGAACGCTGGCTGGAACGCTTTACGCCGACTGCGCTGAGCGGCGCGGCATTTGTATTTGCTTCTACTACTCAACCTTCCTCAACCAACACTGGGCTGCCGAAACGGTACCCGAGGAATGGAAACACGCCGTGATTGTAATGATCCCCAAAACAGGCGAAAAGCTACAGGCAACAAACTTAAGACCAATCTCCTTCACATCATGCTTAGGCAACTTATATGAGAGGATAGTAATAAAAAGACTACAACATTACATGGAGGAAAACGAGCTATACCCCCATAGTATGTTCGGTTTCCGATCCAAGCTTTCGACACAGGATGTCCTTCTAAAAATTAAACATGCCGTTCTCAGCAACATACCATACAACGGAGAGCACGTTTTAATGGCACTAGCCATAAAAGGAGCTTTTGACAATGTCAGCCACGCGGCAATCCTGGAAGGCCCTAACACGTAGACTGCGGGAAGAAAGTACACGAATACGTCAAAGCCTTCCTCTCCAATAGAACAGCAACAATAGGTTTGGGAGAGATCCGATCACAAAAATTCCCCACACGAAACAAGGGGACACCCCAAGGTTTAGTACTTAATTTCCCCGATACTCTTTAACATCACAATGATTGGCCTAGGGCATAAACTAAGCAAAATCGAAGGCATGCAACACGCCATGTATGCCGATGACATCACCACCTGGGCCACTAAAGGCTCGCTGTGCCAAAAAGAAAGCTATCTGCAAGAAGCAGGCACTTGCGTGGAAGAATACGTCGGGGAAAGAGACCTTGAGTGCTCAACGGAGAAATCCGAGCTTCTGAGAATTACACGGGGCAAGAAAAGCAAAGAAAGCCTTAACATGCGGCTAAAGGGGCAGCCGATACCAGAAAGCCAACAAATCAGGATCCTTGGAATGTGGGTGCAATCCAACCAGCGCTGCACCCACACGCTGCACCCACACGCTGAAAACACTCAAGTAGTCAACAACCCAAATAGCACGCATGATCACGTGGGTGTCACAAAAGAGACATGGGATGAAAGAAGGAGACACACTTAAGCTGCTTGGGAACCTGGTGGTCAGCAGGGTCGCATACTCACTCCCGTACTTCAACTGCACCAAATAGAAAATACAAGAAGCAGACACCATTTTACGCAAAGCGTACAAAACAGCACTTTACCTGCCGAACAATACATCGACAGAGAAACTAATGGCACTTGGTTTAAGCAACACCTTCGAAGAACTAAAAGAAGCCCAAAGTATCGCACAGCTCATGAGACTCCAGCAGACAAAAATGGGAAGGGAACTGCTAATAATGCTAGGCTTCGCGGAATCAAAGAAACCCAAAGAACGGAGGGGATTCCTGGTGAATATCGGAAAACATACACTGTTAGCCCCCTACCCAAAAACATGGACCCAAACCTCCACACGGCGCGAAGGGACGCAAGGGCGAAATACGTCGAAAAGTACTTGGCCACAAAAAACACAACAGTATACACAGATGCTGCAGTATACGCCAACCAAAGAGGCACATAGTAAAGACAGCTGCGATAGTAATAAGCCAGGACTACAAAGAGATCTTCAGCGCGTCAATGAAGGACTGCTCGGTAACGGAAGCTGAGGAAATAGCCGTAGCTCTAGCGGCAGTGGAGAGCTACCGATCCGAAAGGTCTTTAACAATACTCACCGACTCGCAAGCTACATGTCGGAATTACATGAACGGCAGAATAGGACGCAGAGCGCTTCACATCCTCCGCTCTTGCAGGGCTAACAACAAAGTCAGGCATACAATTTTCTGGGTACCGGGACACGCTGGAATAGAAGGGAACCTAAGGGCGGACAAGGGAGCTCGAGAGCACACAAACCGAGCGGCCACAAGCACCGACCCTGAGGAACCCATACCAGTCAACCCAAGCTACTCAGACATTCTGAATTACTATAAGGGGATCCGAATCAAATACTCTCCACCCCACAGCAGCCTAAATAACCATGAAGCAACCTCTTGGAAGAGGCTGCAAACAGGAACATACCCAAATCTAAACACACTAAGCAAGATGTTTCCCACCCAGTATAGAGACATTTGCCCCTGGTGCGGCGCCAAGCCTACCTTAGATCACATTACATGGCGATGCGTTCACAATTAAAAATTCCTTCAAATAAAAGACCCGAGTGCGGAGCAGTGGGAGAGGGTGCTCTCCAGCAGCGACCCGAAAGTCCAGCATGGACTAGTAAGGCACGCTCACCGAGTAGCCACCCTCAGTGGTCCCCTGGAATAGGGGCGTCGATCCTGCGCAGATGGGGAAGAAGACCGTGAAGACGGCCGACCACATCTGCCACCGCTAATTTCTAACCAATCAGAGCAAATAAAGTTTTTCCTCCTCCTCAATCGCGTGCTGTCTTGGTGCGGAATCATTTTTTTATTTAGCAAAATGAATATGATTGCGAGCGACCTTTACAAGCCTCCATCGAATCTGTGCAAGGTGGAATTTCATAAAGTAGGGGCAAGACAGCTTGTGAAATGAAGAAAGGTATTTTGTACTATATAAATGCTCGTTCCGGGCTTTTTGTCCGTTTATCCAATCTTCTAGCAGCACGTGATTAAGCAGCAGCAGTTCCCG
This sequence comes from Dermacentor andersoni, assembly GCF_023375885.2. Taxonomy (NCBI): domain Eukaryota; kingdom Metazoa; phylum Arthropoda; class Arachnida; order Ixodida; family Ixodidae; genus Dermacentor; species Dermacentor andersoni. The sequence goes on along the minus strand of NC_092816.1, from coordinate 137,970,123 downwards.
TACGAAGCTCCACAGGATGGTATCAGTTGAAAAAAAGTAAATTAAAAGCATGTGTCATTTTGGTATTTAGACCTTGTAGGAAAACTCCGCGTTGAGGCGAAACGTGTGAAAGTGGTCAATGGTTGACATTACGCATAAAGAAAGGTGATGTGATTTTATAAACATAGCGTAGAAAACGTTCGACTCATTCCAAACAAAGCCATGCATAAGATATGAGGAAAGCGTACCCCTATTCTCGGCCTTATTTCCTGCACTTAAAAGCACAAATAAACAAGCGTCTACGCGTTTCCAAAAGAACGTGGGTTCAACCGACGCGGTGGTACGCTACGTATACACAGAAGCGGCCACAACACAAGTTACCAGCCAGTCCGTACTAGACGTTCGCAGAATGCCTCATAGCATTTCCGGGCGTTCGCAGTCGCTCATAGCATTTCCGGGCGACGAGCGACAAATTCTAGACTTGCAGAACCGAGCGATCGCGCGACAGGACCCAGCGATCTGTTCAAGCGACGGCCCGATCCGTCGCTCGAAGCAGTCGTTCGTCGCTGTCGCGCCCAAACTCGCGCTCATGGGGTTTATTTTAGCCTTTAAAGTGCCTGAGGGGGAGAAGGCGAACGCGGGTCAATCTCGCGTACGCAAGCGATGAACGCAGCCCGGATGTGTGCCCTCTCCTGTAACGCGCGATGGAGCGGGCTGAGGCGAGGGAGAAGGGACGTTCCTCTCTGGGGGCTGATAGGGTGCCTCGTTGTTTTCCTCGCCCGCCGCTCCGTACGGAGCGGAGACAAAATAAGTTACAAAAATATTGGGGCCCATAGAAAGCGTCACAAACATGTACCAATAAGATTCAGTACACGCCTAGCTACGCCACAACGCCCACGCTCTCTTTCTCTAATTGTGTCACAGCATCCAGTGCAGCGAGCGTGCCCAAAAAGTACCAAAATATGTTACAATATTGTTGGGGCCCATAGAAAGCGTCACAAACATGTCCGAACAAGACTCAGTACACGCCTAACTGCGCCATAACGGCCGAGTTCTCTTTCTCTGTGTCGCATCGTCTAGTGCAGCGATCATGCCCAAAAAGTGCCGAAATAAGCTACAATAATGTTGGGCCCCATAGAAAGCGTCACAAACATGTCCCAATAAGATTCAGTACACGCCTAGCTACGCCACAACGCCCAACGCTCTCTTTCTCTAATTGTGTCACAGCATCCAGTGCAGCGAGCGTGCCCAAAAAGTACCAAAATATGTTACAATATTGTTGGGGCCCATAGAAAGCGTCACAAACATGTCCGAACAAGACTCAGTACACGCCTAACTGCGCCATAACGGCCGAGTTCTCTTTCTCTGTGTCGCATCGTCTAGTGCAGCGAGCATGCCCAAAAAGTGCCGAAATAAGCTACAATAATGTTGGGCCCCATAGAAAGCGTCACAAACATGTCCCAATAAGATTCAGTACACGCCTAGCTACGCCACAACGCCCACGCTCTCTTTCTCTAATTGTGTCACAACATCCAGTGCAGCGAGCGTGCTCAAAAAGTTGAAGAAGCTGAATTTCGGGACTCGCTGTTTTGGAGGAGCTTCTTGAATATTCGAGCGAGTGCTGAGAAATTCGCTAGAGAAAAGCAAAGCTCCTCACCGGATATCGGTGGAGCTTGTAAAGCGGAGCCACCATAACTACCGCGACAACGTGCGGCGTGTTCTCAAAATTCTGCCTGAATGCGATTGACACACTGGAAGACTGTTGATCACAAATAGTTTAATGGGAAACTCTATCTCGCTATGCATCTAGCAAAGCGACACAAGTTCATCAGCACACAACTAAACAAAAAAAATTTTACGAAGGAAAAGAGTTACGGGCCGAATAGTGGAATGAAACAAGTGAAACAAGCGTCTACGCGTTTCCAAAAAAACGTGGGTTCAACCGACGCGGTGGTACGCTACGTATACACAGAAGCGGCCCCAACACAAGTTCCCAGCCAGTCCGTACGAGACGTTCGCAGAATGCCTATTAATCGCACTCGAGACAAATGCGTCGGTGCCAAGCCTCTTTAGATTCAGAAGACTGAATTTTATTGCAATAGCAGTTATATGGACATTTTAGGCGCATTTCTGCCGTCGCCGTCGCAGTGTAGTTCCGTATGAGTTAAGTATAAACCCCATGCAAGCGATCTTGCACGCGACAGCGACAAGCGACGCGATGGAGATGGCTGTCGCGTTCGCTTGTTTCCTACAAGTCGCACCCCATGCGAGCGATGACATCGAGCGACGTCTCCCCGGTGTTGCCGCTATGAGGGTAGCAATATAGACGCTGAAACTAGCGTGACGCTTGCTTTATTAAATTAAATTGATGTGTTTTAGTGTAAACATCAGCATAAAACATTTCTGAAGGTATTCTAGTAGGTTCTTATCCTTGCACTACAAAAATTCAATCGTTTGCTCGTTCCGTGCCACAATCAGTAGTACTTGAGTGATGTATACATCCACTTCTGGCTTCGCGCTATTGGCTAGTGGCTCATAGCATTTCCGACTTTTCAACTGACTTTTGGTTTCAACTGACTTTTGGTTTCGTGCTATATCAATCACATATTATAATCTATCTACATGACTGCGTTCACGCGCCTTTGCTTAGGTCTTCTATCACGTTTCGTGAGGAATGCTGAAATCACTCTCTTATTCTCTCAACTCGGACAGGCGGTGTTGGAGGACCGCACGGAGGTCGACACGCCACAGATTCCGAGCAGCACGCTAGCGGCCCCGCGGCGCAGCACTGCAAGCCTGGAGGACAACGAACGGGGCACCATCAGCGAAGAGATGCAGACCGAGGCCCTGACTCCAGAGGGCGATGCCCAGCTCTGGGGTCTAAGCCCCGTCGCCCAGGCCAAGAGCTCATTGTCGCGCGCCTATCGCGGTCCCCTGTTCTCCTCCATTAGGAAGAAGGAGTCGGAAGAACAAGTGCCCATGTCGCCCACGTTGTAGCGACTTCGCACGTGCTCTACGCGACATCATATGAACACGGACTGGACATTTTGGGAGAAATGCACCTAGACGAAAAATTTAACGAACCCAACTTTCTTGTAACTTATCGATACTGTACGTGTTAACAAATATATGTTACCTGCGCTTGTTGCAGGCCTACATTACAATGACACTCCGCACTATTATGAACGGGTGAAAGACTCCCCGAATATGTAATACACGGCACCACTGGTAGTGCTGAAAGCCGCATGGCCGCTGCGCTGCCCTCCACCAAGCGAGCGATATATGTTGTATTGTCACAGATCAAATTTTACAAAGTGCGCGATAACCGTGGAACCATGTTCACGTTATTGAAGAGCAAAGAAAGCTCGGTAGCTTAGCTTAGTTGGTGTCTTCTGGCATTGCCGCGCGGTACTGATTGATAAACAAGCGCAATAACTAAGTACAAACTGAGTAGCGCCAACGTACGGCGCTGCTCGGCACACATGTCTCTCGAGAAGCAGCATGCGTGCTCGAGGCCAATGCACGGGCTTTCGTTAAGCAGGAGGAAAGCCGCTTGCACGAAACATCGATGAATGCACCCGCAGTTGAATTGCCGAGCAGTAAGTTTTAAGGATTAATGAAACTTTGCGATAAATGTTTTACCTTTGTCCTTTGACAACTTGCCCTGTGGTAGCTTACTGTTTCTTAGGTTGGGGTGCGCGAATAGCCATTTTTCTGATCGAATCGAATACGAATCGAATAGTGCCAGAAGCGAATCAAATCGAATATCGAATACTTTTCAAATAGTTTTCGAATTATGCACAGTGGCTTTCACAATTAATATAAAACAATGTTCACGTCCCTGTATTTTTACTGTTAGCAAGTTTCTGTCATTACGTAGTACGTTGTGAAGCGTTAACTAAAAGCGCGAATTGAGCATTAGAGGCAAGGCAAGTAGATTCTTCGAATGCACAGGGCTCTTCAGGGAATGTGAATGATCGCTGCACGGTCTGTAAAATGTAGCTAACTATAACTGACGTAGCCTGCCCCACTGCAAAAGTTCTCATGTTTTATGTCTCTCTACGTCTGCAGGCTGAGCATTTATCATAGTTTTGCTCAAATGTTAAGTTTATTTGGGCGCAGTTGATCTGAAGTATTCCAAAGGTATTCGAAAAATATTCGAATTTACGAATACCGAGTATTCGACTCGAAGATCGAATCGAATAGGAGGCTGTTCAATATGTTACTCAAGAGTTTCGAATATTCCCATGTCCCTAGTCTAACGCAATGCCTCCTGACTGTGTTTACTCAGAGTTAAAAAAAATTTCGTGAGGGGCCTCGGGTCGAGATGCACAAAAAATGTGAAAAAGAATGTCTTCAGCTATGCGCACTCTGTGTGAACTGATCAGAGGGTGTGTTAACTACGAAAGAATTAGCGCAGCAGCCAGAACGCTCCGAAGGTGTATGCGCAACCTCGCCTGCTTAATGTTGGCGCTTACCAGCACCGTAACCCCCCCCCCCCCCCCCTTCTACCCCCTGCCGCATGCCAATTGAAACAGCGGCGCTGCCTGGTCAGATACCATGACGTCTCCTACACAGTACAACTACTCTATAGCAGGGGTTTCATTACGCACGTTATAGTTATTTATGTATGAGATATGCTTCCACGCGAAATCCTTAAAAAATGTAATTCTGAATGGAGGGCCAGCAAGCTCCGTAATGAGGAGGCAGTTGAAGATGTCGATGTACGCGTATGTCTTACTGACTTGACAACATTTTAGTTGTGACACACAGCCGAATGGAGATATCTGCAAAAATAAAGCCAGTATTGGAGACAGACGCCACAGTGCATGTCTTTGACAGCCTTCCACGAACTCCTTTGATGCCAACTTAGGTTGCTGAGTATGTGCCAGTACGTGCGTGCCGCTCTTCAATGAGCGTCTTTGACGTCGACTTGGGTAACTACGTATGTGCCACAGGGGAACGCGCCGCTCTACAATGATAAAAAAGATCCCTCAAATTTCCCCCATGCTGAGGGGAATCGAGCTCGCGTCATAAGGATTCCTCAAGGACAGCAATCCGACGCTTTTGCAGGCTGCGCCATAAATGCACTGGGTATGTGTCGTTTTTCAGTCAACGTCTTTGCCGCCAACGATTTACCGAGCTGCGAACGCCATGCATGCAATGGGTATGCGCCGCATTTCAGTGAACCACTCGCCAACTTCGCCACACGAGTATTTGGCACTGCATGGGTGTGCGGCAAGCGAGGGAATGGTTCCCAGCGTTCGCAAGCATCGGCGCACCACGCTTCTCCTCTCGAAGCCCACGCGCGGACTTCTCGGTAGCGCCGCTAGATGGTGCAGTGTCCAGAAAGAAGTGCGAGAGAGGAGCTCGGTTGCCGCATGACGCGTATGTTAGCGTTCGCCACGCGCTCGCCGCTCATTTCTGAGGCCTTCATTAAAACTTCTTTCTGGGAGAGTTGGTGCATACGTGATTTGACAAATCAAGTATGCAACGCCGCGCGCAGGCTTCGCGTTTAGCGGTGCTAGATGGCGCCGGGTGTTCGCAGGAAAATGCGAAAGGAGTCCTGCTGCTGTACAGGCCTCGTATATAACTCGTTTCGACGGTGGCAATACCTCGTTTCGCTATATTGATTCAATGCTAAACGCATTACCGTTGACGGTCATCGTGATAAGCGTTGCGCGGAATTTACAAGAAGCCCGAAACGAGGCGAGACGGGAGCCAAACGACCGATCAATCTACTGCAAAGTGCTTGGTGCAACCAAGGAATACCGAGCATTAAATCTGAAAGTACGTCTCATAAATAATCTCAATACAGTGTACATGGCGTACGTACATGGCCCAGAGCCCGTATTCATGAATAGCTCTTACGCTAGAATTATTCGCAAGAGTAAATGCCAGCCAATCCCAATGCTGGACATATTATTAGCGAATGTGGCGAGAGAATAGCAAAGAGCCCTTACGAACGAAAAGCTTCGCGAATACGAGCCAAGATTTCTTTTCGGCAGAGCATGCGTATAATAATATCGCGCGTCTTTAAAGGACAGATGAAAACGACAACTGTCTCGTGCAACCACACGAGCGCATGTCGCTGTGGGAGAAGAAGTACCACCCTTGCGTAACGCGACTACCAACGACATTGAAAACATCAGTGAAGTGCCTGAAGTTCTTGTAGAAGTCTCACAGACCAGTCAGCAACATGTCTAGAAAGGAAATCACCAAGGTGACCAACACACAATGCAGCACAGGAAAACAAGGGCCTCCATCTAGGCGGCGAAGCCCGCACTGCACCTCAGAGGCTACCTACGTCGCCACTGAGGTAATCAGCCCCGTGGACGGTGCATGCGCCGCTCCGGTAACGATGACCGCTCTCGAAGAGCAGCTCTACGCACTCATCAAGCACGGGCCATACCAACATCGTGTCTTATGGTGTGCCGTGCTAGGCATTAGCGCGGTGTTTATGGAGATGATGGCGTACCGAATCATCGCCCGGCCCGTGAACCACTGGTGCCGCCCTCCCGATGATCTGGCTCACCTCACTGCTGACGCCTGGAAGAACCTGTCGGTCCCTGTCGAGGCCGATGGAAGCTACAGCCAATGTACCGTTTATGTAAGGACTTCAATGGTGAGCATTCCCTGCACGTACGTTCGCACAGTGTAGCTTTCCCGTTATGTACAGTAATCGAAAGTCAAGATGAGTAGGGTTGGAAACTGGAAACACAAAATTTTACCGACGATTGCGATACTCCATAATTCGTAATTTGAACGCAGCACTGTAGATGTTTTAATTTCGTGATATATTGGCTGGCGCGGACAATCTATCTCGTGCGGCACGTTGCAAAGGGAGCGAAGTGTGACTGGTCTGCCTCGCTAATCGGGAGAATGCGAGAGGCAGCGCGTAGGTGATACGCGCGGGCGCAATTCTAAGCAGCCGCCGCAGACAGTCCTTCGCTCATGCAGCGCTTTGTTCCCATATGGGGTATCAGCGGCGTCATCGGTTAACAGACGACGCAGGCTACTCTGGCGCCATCTCGTAACCATCTTCGCCGCGGAGCCCGTCTTGCACGGCACTACACATTTCTTCTCACGCTTTCGCCATACCTTCTCCCGCTTTCCTCCTCGCACTCTCTTCAATATCACCGTAGTTCATCCCTCGCTGCACTGCGCCTTCGTTATTTCATCCTTCGCTGTGCTCGTTCGCTAGGTCGCGCTGAGGACGCCGACGCTCGCCGCAGGAACAGGGTCCTCTAAAGGAGAAACGCGCGCGGCGCGCCGCCGGTGTCAAAACGCAGCTGGATGGATGGATAGATGGATGGATGGATGGATGGATGGATGGATGGATGGATGGATGGATGGATGGATGGATGGATGGATGGATGGATGGATGGATGGATGGATGGATGGATGGATGGTTGCGCCACCAAGTTCTTGCTATTATACTGCCTAATGTCCTTCCTAAGTTGCACAATAAAAAGAATAAACACTATAAACTCCCACACCCAAATTTTCTGATCCCCTATTGTGAATTGTGCTTTTGTACGTCTCCGTTTTTTCTCGTTTCCCCACTTTTCGTCCGCCAATCCTCCAATCGCCTCTTACTAATGCCTATTGCGGACCTGTTTGCTTTTCCACTGCTCCCGCTGAACCCAAGCGCTTCTAGGCGGCCAGTGGTGCCTAAATCACCCGCTGGGTAGACGTCTTCACATTCTAATAAAACATGCTCCATAGTTTCCCTAGCTTTACCGCAGCAAGCACATGTTTCTTGTTCCTTCTTATATCTCGCTTTATAGGTGCGTGTTCTAAGGCATCCCGAACTCGCTTCGAAAAGTAATAAGCTCCCCTTTGAATTACCGTAAATTGTTTCTTTCCTGATTTCGTTGTTTCCTCTTAAGTAGGTACTCATGGAAGGTTTCCTTTCCATTGCCGCCACCCATGAGATTATTTCAGCCTCTCTGGCTTTCTGCTTGACCGTCTTTGTTGCTGTGTTGCCTACCCTACAGGCCACATACTTGCTGATAAGCTTCCTAGTTTTTTTCTTCCACTGTGAATCAATGTTTTTCCTGTACATGTACCTGAACACTCTCCCAGCCCATTAACTTTCTTCCATATTCCTCAGGCGTTCTTCATACTCAATTTTACTGCGAGCTTCCCTCAGTTCAAAACTAGTCCAGCCCATCTCACCCTGCACAGCTTCATTTGTAGTCTTCCCGTGAGCGCCCAATGCGAGGCGACCCATTGACCTTTGGTTCCCATCGAGTCCTGATTGTACCCCTGATTTAAAGCAAACAACGGCATTTCCAAAAGTCCTGGAAACATTACACCTTTCCGCATAACTCGGAGTACCCCGTACCTATTGTATCCCCATAGCGCTCTGTGCTTCATTAAGGCTGCATTTCTCTTCCCCTCCACTGTTATTGTTTTTTCCTGTGTTTCCATATATCTATTGCCCTCGTTTATCCATATACCAAGGTATTTATATTCTGTTACCCGAGGTACTTCCTGGCCCCGTGTCTCCACTGCCTGTTCACTGTTTTCATTAAATACCATAACACCTGATTTTCTAACACTAAATTTCAAACCTAAATTGTTGCGTTCCTGTCCACAGATAATAGCCAGACGTTGCAAATCACTTTGCTTGTTAGCTAGCAACACAATGTCGTCCGCATGAAATAAACCAGGAAGGTGCTGCTCTACAACTGTACCCTCCTCTTTCTATGAGAGATTAAATCCGATATTACTTCCTTCTAGCGCCCTCTCCATCCTCACCATGTACATCATAAACAGCAGCGGGGATAAAGGGCACCCCTGTCTCAGTCCCTTGTTTACATGAACTTTCTCCTCGCTCCTCATCCCTTCCCATTCAACGCAAACGGTATTTTCTAGTTAAATCTCTCTCAAAAGCTGTAGACAATCGTCACCTAAGCCTTCCCCTTTCAGGATATTACACAAAACGTTGCGGTCTACGTTGTCATAGGCTCCTGTAATGTCTAAAAAGGCCGCATATAACGGTCTGCTTTCTACTTTTCATATTTCAATACCCTGAGTAAGAACAACTAAGTTATCATCTAAACGCCTACCTATTCTGAAGCCATTCTGAAGTTCTCCCAAAATGCCATTATTCTCTGCCCAAGTTTGAAGCTTTAATTTGATTGCCTGCATTGCTAGCCTGTATATTACCGATGTAATGGTCAACGGTCTAGACGAGTGAATTCTATCTTTCTCCTCCTTGCCTTTATGAATTAAATTCATTCTACTTTGTTGGCAACTGTCTGGTATTCGTCTATCTTTTAAAGTTTGTTCCACTGCTTTCACCAGAGCTTCCTTACTTTTTTGGTCCTAGTTCATTAATCAGCCTAACAGGAACCTTATCTAGCCCTGTGGCTGTGCGCTTCGGAATTTTCTCTCCCGCTTTCTTTCAGTTGAAATTTGTCAGCACGAGCTCCTTTTCCACTTGGGTCTCTTTCATGCTCTTTTTTTCTTCAAATACAACCTCGTCATTGTCTTGGAAAGATTCGGCTGTTATTTTCCGGATGTAATTTACTGCCGCTTCTCCTTCGTCTTTTTTCATCTTCATCTAGGATATGTTGTATTGTTGTTGACTTCCTGCCTAATAATTTTATGTGGTTCCAAAATATTCTAGGTTCGGCCTTCTTTTTCTCACGTATTTCTGACAACCAACGTTCACTTTCACCTTTTAATTTTGCTTGCACCAGTATTTGAACCATAGACTTTTTCTCCCGGTATATTTCCCATTTAGTGGTTACTTCATCATGCGGCAACTGCGCCTTCTTTGCCTGCCTGGGGTGCGATTTTGTAGAAATGACTTTTTTAATGCCAATGCCTTGTCGCGTGACGTCACCGATTTTGGAAATTGTGTATACGTAGGCACGACGTTTTCTTGGATCGTCCAATCAGAAGCTCCCTTCATTGGCCGGATGTTTCTTTCGTATTCTCTTCTCTTTTTCCGGGACTGTATAGCAAATTTGTTTTGTAAAATGGCACTTAATAAAAGCGGACTTCCATGCTGCGTAAAGCAAATTCATTTTGTTACATTACAACGCAAAAGCTGCCGCAGTCCAAGGAAATGCAAACGCAAGTGCTCTATTTTTGAAGTCGTAGCCACATAGTAGTCGGATGTGCATCCAATCCATGCCGTTGAGCGCACGCAAAATGGCAGCCTTTGTTTACCTGTGAACAGCTGACAGCCCCTAGCGTGTCTGTCTGAACAGCTGACAGCCCCTTGCGTGCCCGTAATTGCGGCCCCGCCCCCGTCAGATACTGATTGAGGTGAGTAACTATTGCTCGTGTAGTGCTTGCATTGTCGTGTTGTTTTCGCTGCATGTCTGACGTATGATAATTTCTTCTTTAGGAAGGGCCAAGAAGAATTATCCGTAGCCCCCGAGGTGAACCTTTCCAACATAGTGGATCGAGAACTGTCAAGGCATTTTCCATAGGGCACCGCCATGACATAACGATAGCTTCGTCAAAGTTATCGCTGCATCGGTAATACTTCCTGCACTGATACGCTCCGAGAAAAAAGCTGCTACAACATTAAATGTGAGTAGTGACTTCACCTTTTTTTACATTAGTGGTATAAAAAGGCAGAAATAAGTCGTAGTGAGCACTTTATGCAGGCGCTTAGCTTAGACAGAATGTTTGCCTCTAAATTTCTTACTGTGTTGCGGGCTGGCTGAAATTCCCAAGTTGACAAAGAGAAAATGGCAGCAAAAGGGCCGCGGGTGTCGAAAGAGCAGGCGGCTATTCTCGTGCAGTTCATCGAGCAGCACCCATACCTGGCGAGAGCTTCTACAGAGTTCTCGCCACGTATGACTGCTGCTCGAAAAAACGAACTGTGGGAGGAGGTGGCGGCGGTCCTTAACGCGCAGGGGCCAGCAGTAAAGACCACCAGCCGTTGGCGCAACCATTGGGCCAAGATGGCCCATAAAGCGAAAAAAGAAGCGGCCAGGGCAGCGAGCGAGAAGAGGTGAGCTTCTAATGATGCTGACAGTAACGCCGTTTCACGTTGTCGTTGTTGCCGTGTTTGCAGGGCTACTGTAGGTGGCAAAGTGGGTGGCGTCGACGGCCGTGTCCTCGACGTCCTTATGAGGACAGGAGGGGTCCTTGTTTCCCCCCCCTGAGTACTTCGCCGATAGCGAGGTGCGTACATTGGATTTAAAAAAGTGTTGTTTGTGTGACCTGCTGTGACCTCACAAATTTTCAGCATTACATTGTAACACAATATTGCAAAATTTTTAAGCCCTTTTTTGTGCAAGTGACAATATAGGTTATGTACTCTGAGCAGCAACTTGTGTACATGATGCGCATTGCACACACTGCTCGCAATGTCTGAACACTACTCTGATTGCAGGACGAAGCAAGTTCAGAGGAAGCTGCAGGGCCCAGCGGTTCCCGCAGACATCCACCAGCAACAACTGCTTTCGTGGTGTCGGGCCCTGCAGCTGTTGCTGGGCCAAGTGGCCTTACACGTAAGGCAGTGACCTAGCTTTTGTAGTAGCATTGTTGTTTGCAGTTGCTGTATGATCTTGCTATGAAGTAAAGTACGTCACTGTGCTGTTATTACCTTTGTGTCCAACATCCAGCTCTTATTCATGGAGGAGAAATGCAAGACTACAGATGACATGATGTTGTAATAGAGATTCCTTGTGCTTCTTATGGGTTACTGCTACCAGCAACTTTCTGTGGCATCTTTTGCTCTAACTACCTGTTTTGTGTATCATTATTGTAGCTATGCAGCTATAATGACATTTCAAAGTGACTGGTTAGGACAATCAATCTGTGTAGGTCGGATAACAGGGAATGAGCAGTCTTTGCTTTTGCCTTGCATGAAGAGCCACTGGCTACCCCCCAGGTGCTGCGGCCTACCCCCCAGGTGCCTCGGCCTACCACCCAGGTGCCGCGGCCTACCACCCAGGTGCCTCAGCCAACCCCGCAAGTGCCGCAGCCTACCCCCCAGGTGCCTCGGCCTACCACACAGGTGCCGCAGCCTACCCCTCGAGAGCCACGGGCACCCCGTAGACAGCCCAGGCAGCAGGAACTCGATGGTGCTGTGGTGACGGCTACTGCCGCATACGCTCGCCAGAGCCAGTTGGAGGAAGCCAGAGTTCAAGAGGACACCCGCTTCCGCCAACAACTGCTGGAGCAAAACCGGCAGGTATGTGTAAGGCCACAGATGTATGTTTTTCTGCGTATGAAATTGATGAGCATATGACCTCTCTAAATATTATATTAATCAGTGAACAAGCATAACGTATACGTGTAGTCCTGTGGTGATATCTTGTACACATTCACGTGATATAACATGTGTAAATATCTACGCAATTATGTGGCAAAAAGAAAAAAGTGGCGTTGAGTTCAAGGAAGCAGGTATAGCAATGTAACACATCTTAATGGAATGCGACGGTACAAGTTTGATGGGCCAGAAAGATATTTCAAGCGTTTGAATTTACAATGACAAGACAATAGCCTGCAAATGCGGATGAATGCAACACACGAAGGCCTTGTTACTGAGCTTCTGTAATTAAACTAATTACACATATTTGCTAACAGCACCACGAGGCCCACATGCAGAGCCTGCGGCAGCACCACGAGGCCCACATGGAGAGCCTGCGGCACCTCGGGGAGGAGGTGGCGGGAATGCGGGAAGTGCAGTCGCAGCGCCTCGAAGCGGCGCGTCGGTCGCACGAGACCAACGAGCGCCTGCTTCAGCTGTTGCTGGCTGCACTGGGGCATGGTGGCAGCCAAGCCCCTCCCCCCTCTCAGGCCCCACATAATTAAAGGACGCAAAGGTAGCATAGGCAAGGAATTTGTAACTTATCTTAAAATTTGCTGATGTATTAATGATATGAAGGGCAAATATTGCTAGTTTGCAAATAAATAATTGCTGAAGTCACCCTTTAATGCAACCATAAGTAGCATAGCCATTGCAGCATGAATTTTTTCTTCAAGGTTTACTTCAGCCATAAGAGCGTGCACACCATCAGGCTCACCTGCAAAAGTGCCTGTAGGCCTGGTGTGTGCGGGCATTCCGACTGTGGCACTGCAATTTTGAGGTGCCTAGTTATTGTCATGTCAATTTAAGCACGACGCCACACTGCAAGTGTTCTACAATTTAATCCTTGTCATCGAATTGTGAAAGTTTCAGGCCTTACTATAATGTCGAAAGCAACTTGTCAATATACACAGCAAAAAAGAAAAAAAAAAGTTATGAAAATTCCTTGCCTATGCTCCTTCTTTTCATTTGTAATGTTTATTTTTTGTTTGTTGCATATTTGTTTGTGTCGCTACCTACTGAGCTGGAATGTCTTTTCTTGCACATCTGTCTCATTATCAAACATTTTGTTGTCATTCAGTAATCTTTCAGGTTGTGATACATTGTATTTTAGCCCTTGTGGTGCAATTTGTGTGTAATATTTATGCAGTTTGTCTTACTGAATATCAAAGTATGATGCTATGGCTCTTTCAGTTTCAGAGCGCCACAACAGCATGTTCCTTTCACATGTAGTGATGTACCTATACATTTCGCTGTTATAAATATTCGGTTGGCGTGTCATTTAAGCACCTGCTCATTTCTGTTTCTGGTGCAGTTTAAGCCAGTTGTTATTACTGTGTACTTGTGCAGTGTACAACAGTTTTCTTAAACGATGCATGCCGTTACCTGTGATATATTATGATGCAAGAACAATGTGATCCAATATTTATTCCAACGTGTCTGTGACATGTTGCATAATGTCTCTACTACTGAGTACTCATGATTCTCACACTTCTTCAATGTAGAGACTGTCGCATGTGATGTGTACATAAACAAGTGTATGTTGAAGGCTGAAATACAGAAAGGTGCAGTTTTCCTCTAGTGCTTTTATTTACACATCGCAACCACATTTCTAGTGCTAGCTTGCACTGTACAAATATTACTGTATGACATTGCTGAGTTCTGCTATATACAAGTGAGGTCACTTTGTTAAAATCTCTCAACTGCTCGTGCGTGCACACACTTCGCGGGAGCCACAGCGTTTGACATGTCGGATGACCAGTTGGACGGCATTTTTGTCACTCGAAAGGAACTTTGCCGTTGTTGCGAGACAAAATGGTGAAGGACCTAGAAGCTGCGCGTGCAACAGCACGTTCCATGGAGCGGAAGGTGTGACGTGCACTGTACATCTTGGCTTCTGTGAGCTTCTCTGTGCTAGTAGAAAGTGAAGAGACAGGCGCTTATGCCCATCAATGCGTAAGGGGATACGAGTAAGAATCAGGCTACATGCATCTAGATGACAGCAGCAAAAAGCAAATTGTGGCAGACACTTTAAATATGCACTTATTTTTAGCTTGCTTTCAATCTCATATGCCACCACTAATGATACTGTTTTACTTACTATAAATGCAGGCTTTACATAACCCTTCACTACACAACTTTTATGTACCCACCGTGGTTGCTCAGTGGCTATGGTGTTAGGCTGCTGAGCACGAGGGATCGAATTCCGGCCACGGTGGCCGCATTTCGATGGGGGCGAAATGCGAAAACACTAGTGTACTTAGATTTAGGTGCACGTCAAAGAACCCCAGGTGGTCAAAATTTACGGAGCCCTCCACTACGGCGTGCCTCATAATCAGAAAGTGGTTTTGGCACGTAAAACCCCATAATTTAATTTTTTCAACAACTTTTACATTTCTCAACAAGTCATGAATGCTTTGCATTACGCAGACATCAACTACAACTTAGCACGGGAAATGTATCTGCAATTTCACAGCATGAAATGCACAATGCAATTACTTAAAACTGTGTGCATGCACCTAGCGATGCTGACGCTGCTGTTGACGTCGCAGCTGCCGCCGCACACTCCTCAGATAACGCATGTGCTGCGCACGGGTTGTGCCAAACATGCCAATGACATTGTCGCGAACAGCCCGCCCTCTCAAGTAGTGCATTCTAGACCCCGTGTTTCGGGGCAGACTGTGTGGCATGGGGTCGCCGTTATTGTCAAGCTCACTACTACTGCCACTGCTGCTGTCGTCATCGCTGTCATCGCCTGATTCGTCGCCTTCAGAAAGGCGAAGGTTGTGCAACACAGCACATGCCGCGACAATGTTGGCTGCACGTTCCGGCTCGTAGAGGAGGGTGCGATATCGCTGAAGACAGCCGAAACGGCTCTTTAAGAGCCCAATGCACCTCTCCACTACGGAACGCATGGCGGCATGTGCTGTGTTGTACTGCCCCTCGGCTGTGTGCACTGAAGGATGGCCAGGAACCGGGGTCAGGAGCCACGGCTCCAAGGGGTAGCCACTGTCACCTGCACAAAGATGGAAATAGTACATTGAGTACTCCGCTGACGAGAGGCAAGTTGTCAACTGACGAAAGCTACAGCATCATTCAACAAAGGTAGACTTCAGGGTTGCAAGTCCCAAGTAAAAGCATGAGTTAATGAGCATGTCCATACCCGACACAAACTCTTAACCAATTTACAAGTGCACTACTCGGTGCCTGCCACAAACAAGAAATCGACACTTGTTGGTGCTATCAATGACAGTAGTAGCAGTAATGTGTGTTCATTTCTTCTGCTTCTGGCAGTCACTGGGTGCAGTAAGCACTAATACGTGTTGCTTTCGTCAGCTCCTCGCAGACACATAATGTGCTTGTAACTTAACACTTCGAACATTGCCAATGGTGGCAGTCAATGTCTTAATTTTCTTTTTTTACTCCGGACTTACTCATGTTCTTGTGGTTAGGTTAAAGGTTTGGGTTGGAGCGGACACGGCGTGCTGCTGAAGCGTGACTGCGCCAAAAAAAATGTTTTTTTCTCACCGAGGAGGTATTCCCCGGCATTCACGATGCGCCCCGCTTGGAACCGCCGGCGCAACCATGTCGTCCGCCAGACGAAAGCGTCGTGGTCCGACCCCGGTCGCAGAGGGTCCAAGGCCAAGATTTTCATGTCCGCGTCGCAGATCTGAGGTAAAACGTAAACCAGAGAAAGTGCCCGTTGGCGAGAGCAACGTAACTTTCAAAAAGGATCGCAGAAAACGTGAGTTTTACTTACGAACATGCAGTTGAGGCCGTAGTATCCCTTGCGGCACATGAACACAGCCTTGCGCTCACCCTTGGGTGCGATGAGCTCACCTTGGGTGCGATAATGGCTATGAGGCTGCCGTCTACGCATCCGATGACGCCGGGGATAACGCCGCGCCGAAGGAAACCCTCCTTCACGGCTGCCTTTTCCTCGGCTGTCTTTGGAAAATGGACCCACTTGTTGCGGGCCCCTGCGTTCACGACAGCCTCTGCCACACGTCGCACGCACTCGCTCACCGTCGACTGCGACACACGGATCGTCTCCTCGCTCCCAACGGACGCTTGGAAGCTCCCGGTAGCAAAGAAGCGCAGCGCACACAACACTTTCCGCTCCACCGACAGTCCCGTCGCTCGCTCAGCTTCTAGTTCCCCCGCCAGTTCCTCGCACAACAACCGCACCGTTCCCTTCGAGAGGCGAAAACGCCGTCGAAAATGGTCATCCGGCATGTCAAACGCGTCGTCTGGCTCTCCCTGTTCACGTCGGCGACGGCGAAGAGCCACGGCCATAGCGATCAGAGGGGCGGCCATTTTTTTTTATGCCTTCGGAAACGACCCTGCCTCTGGCCGTGCTAAAAATCCGTGCCTTTTGCTCCGCATAATGACTGCATCAACGTCACGATGACGATTACAGTTTTTGCGGGTTCCTGACGTCGCGTGAGACAGACAAAATGGGCGCGGCCCGGTCATTTTCGACCAATGGCTGCTCAGTGATGGCGGCAAAAGGCATAGAAAAATTAATAGAATTCCTACAAAATCGCACCCCTGTGCTCTCGAGATGCTTTCTGTCGTTCTGCGATCGCTTCTCGTATCTCCCTGTTCCACCAGCTTTCCGGTTTCTTTGTTCCTTTCCAACGAACATATTGTTTCTCTTTCCATATTTCTGTCGTTATTACACTTAGAAGCTCACCATATTCCCACTCTTTACTTGGCCATTTGCCAATTTCTTCCTCGACTCTAATGACTATATTTGCTATTTGTTCAGCCTTCAGATTTGGACTGGTCCTTTTGCGCTCCTTGCTCTCTTTCCCAGCTACATATCCCATCTTTAAGATGATGCGTTTATGGTCACTCCCTACGCTGCTACACCCTTCCTCATCAATGACCATTTCTCTCAACTTATCATGAATTCTTTCTGTCATCACACAGTAATCAATGGTCGATTGCCGGTTTCCCACTTCCCACGTGACCCGCCCTTCGCACTTAGGCCCTGTATTCACGATAACAAGGTTATCTTGCTCACAAAGGTCTAGCATTGACTTCCCGTTGTTGTCGGTATAGCCATCTAAATCCTGTATGTGGGCATTCATGTCACCCAATAGGACAATTTCAGCACCATTCCCGAAACCCTTAATATCAGCGCTTATGCATTCCACTAAATCTTTATTCTTCTCTGTGCAATTACTTCCGGCCCACAAATAGGTAACTCTCAGCCAAGTTTTCTTCCACTCATTGTACCTGATAACGAAAATGCTCTTGACATATTGAATTTACTCTTTTCCATTTGGCTCCCTGATGGATGAGCATTCCAACTCCCCCTCCCTTTCTTTCCGACTTTGTTCTGTTGCACCCTTCCCAAACATAATTCTCAATAACTGACGGCTCTTCTGAGTCTCTAAGGTGCGTTTCTGTAACCGCATACACCCCTATTTGTTCTCTATTTAACTGCTCCTCAATCTCTGCCCACTTTTCCTTTCCTCTGCCACCCTGCATGTTTATGTAGCCTATTGCATGGCGAGCTCTCTTTCTTGCTTTCCTCCTTTTCTTGTTATCGACGGCGATGCTCTTCTGAGGTTCCCCTAGGGGACCTTCTTCATTACTATCTACTCAGGCCTCCTGAGCGCCCTTGGGACCCCTAATAAAGCAACAGCGCGATCACCAATTCACCAGCCTACTTCTTGTGCCAGCCTGTAATTGAAGTGGATCCCGTCTCGTTTAAAAGCACCACACCTTCTCACGTCCCTGTTTACTTCGACCACCTCGAAGCTTTCTCTCGGCTCATTTTCCATACCGCCTCATTAGCAGCCACTACGGCTCTTTGTACGTGACTGTCACATACAGGCACCTCCGGCACCGTGCGCACCACGATCTGCACCTGAGGGGATAGCTCGCGCGAGTCGCACACCCCCTTCGCCAAGCGCTGAGCTAGTCCTGTCCCTTTCCTGTTCAGGACGTCATTTAGCCCATCTGCTACTATGACAAGGTTGCGTACGTGGGCATTTTCCGCGAGTTTTTCTTTCGCTCGCTCCATGACAGAACCCAGTGTCCGCCCTGGAAATGTCCCTACCGCCACTCTTTTATGGCCTTTCACCCTGTCCACAATTGCTTTTGAGCAACTAGTCATGTTCGAGTTGGCGATAATTACCCTTTCACTCTCTCCTACCTCTCCATGCTTCCCTTTGTCCTTTTCCGCGTGATTCCAACTCGACAAGGGGCATTGTCCCCTGGGCTCCAGATTTTGCCGGGCGGCGGCCTCGAGGTAGCTGCCGCTCTTTCCAGCTAACCCTTCATCACGCTGCCCGAATTCTACGTACCCTGGTGACACTCCCTCGCTTGTCGCGTCGGATGTCTGCGTTCCATTGTCACGCACATTCTCGTTCACAATGGCGGCCTTGTTCAGCTTTCCCTCGGCTGCTTCAAGTCTTTTTTCAACTACCTTCTGTGCATCACGCTCCCTGTCCGGCTCATTCTTGAGCTCCTGCACCTGTTTGACAAGCTCTTCCTGGAAAGCCTTCATTTTCTGCAGTCTAGTATCGACACCACATTGTGTGCCGGTTGGTTCGATGCCCTCTCCATTCTCATCCGTATCCTCATCTGCCTTAAGGGCCCCCCCACGCACAGCCTGCTTTACCGGCTTTCTCGCCATGTATTGCATGGCTTTTTTCAAATACTATAATACTATAATAATGCTGCTACTGATGCAAATACTACAGTACTATACCACTATATCAATGCAGAGCACGTGCCTTCTAGCAAGAACCGATATGCACAGGATCCAAATCCTCAAAATGTCGCAAAGCAACTCTCAGCACTGTTTCAAAAGCAACCAATGCCGCGGAGATTGAAGGTATGACACGCTCTCGCACGCGCTAAACCACGCGGCCACGCTCTCACTTTCCTACCAAAAACACGCACAGTAAAACCACCTAATAGCCATTAATCTTGCCACGTCCAAGCTACCATTTAAAGACTACAAACACTCAACGTCCCAACCGGCTGTACGTGTTGAAGCACGTGGCGCGAAAGGACGCTCTAACAGTCCAGCAAAACCAAATGTGCACGAAACACACCCGCGCACCCGAAATACGAGAGACAAAAAAAGAAAGAAAGAAAGAAAGAAGATAAACCACTCAATTACTATTTAAAGGCAAAAAATTAGCAGATCAAAAACAGAAGCAAGCTCAAAGCATGCACAAAAACTTACGATTTCGTCGCCGCCACGGAGCCCTGAATAGCACGTCCATTCGCCACAACATCCAAACCAAACTCAGCTGCCGCAGAGCGGCCCCACCACCTGGAGGCAAGCCGGTGTGGCAGTCACGTGACAGCATGACAATGTCGCCTCCTATCTCACTCTGCGTGTAGGTGCGAGATGTTGCGTGCTTTTTTCTTCGTCTGCTGATAGATCGGCGCTGTGTTTACGTTCTTCATTTTGAACGCAAGTTATGCCTTATGAAAATGATGATGTCGTTGCCACTAATCATAATCATACTGGTGTGCTCCCTTCTGTTGCACGTCGCCGCGTTCAATATACAAGGAGAATGAGGTACTGGGTGTTGCTTCCGCGTCCCTGTATTCGGGGTCCGTCTTCTCGTACAGAATCGAATATGGCGCACTGTCTCAAAAAAAAAACTTTTCCATCTGGACGTCTCGGTTTAGACTCACAATAAAAAAAAAGGTCGCAGTTTCGCCCGAAAGGCGAAGCGCCGATTGCGTTAGCAAATTAGTAGACAACTATTCGAAGTAAAGAAAGTAGTTTTATCGGCCGTGTAAACTTGTAAACATTCGCTTGCTAACTAAATTAACTATGACATAATGTGGAAGCGCGACTGAACGAGATGGTAAAAAGAAACAGACACACACACAGACAGTGCTCGATCTCTGTGTCTGTTTCTTTCTACGTCCTCGTGCAGTCACGCCTAAACATTATATCATGCATTCAAACCAACTATCCCGTCAACGTGTTTTACCTAAATTAAAAAGCACAGTGTCATGTGCGCACAGTTGAGCATGAACAGATCTCGCTCGATGAGCGCAAAAACTCGCTGTCAAAATGCTGGAGTGAGGAACTGCGGCAGAAGCAGCGATCGAATTGAACTTCGTGCTTCTCTCGTTTCAACGCGAATGAAACGTCGAAAACACTGCGCACGCGACCCTACCGGCTCTACGCGCACTCCGCAAACATCGCAGATCGCTTTGAAGATAGGCGCCCGCGCGGCCGCGCCGTAAGCAACAGCCACAAAACAAGAACGCTCCCCACCCCTCTCTCTCTCTATCGTGTCACCTCCGTGCCTCGCGAGCAAAAGGAGAGAGCGCGCTTCCGGCCCGCCTTCATCGCTTGCACACGCCAGATTGAGCCGCGATTGCCGGTCCACCCTCGCAAGCTTCCACACGCACATACAGCATACGGCGCGCAGGGGACGATTTTATCGACCTTGGCCTTTATAGCGAAACTCACGGCAACGGCGACGCCGACGGCAGAAATTCTCCTGTCGTGTCCACATAATTGCTATCGCAATAAAACAATCGCAAACCATGACAATCGAAACAAACGCGACAGAGAGCTGACGCGAGGAGACGATAGTACGAAACGAGCGCGGCGGCTAATACCACATACAACTACAAATCAAGTGGTCGGGCGGGTCCGCGTGAAACCAGTTTCCTCCGCGATAGGCTCAGCGTTTTCGACGGTACTCATGCCGGACAATTGCTGTGCTGTCAATTGCGTAAACTGACATAGGCTGTTGGACGTGTTCTACTGGTGTGACGGCGCACGGTCAAGTTCCAGTGAGCCATCACACGATTCACGTCTCAGCAAGGCAAGCCTGTGCTCTGGTAACACCACGACACCAGACATTCGTGTCGCACTTGCCGACCTACGAATGATTCGACAGTCTCGGCGCTGTGTTAATCTGCCGGTGTGTATATCGCAGCGTTCTTACCGTTGGGCTGAAAAACACGTTACCGCGTGCATCGCGGAAATAGCTGTACGGTTTCATGGAGTGTAACAAAAAGAATGTATCCACAGAGCCCATTGTATCGCATCTCAGGAGTCCAAAGCGTCGCATTCTCAATGTCGTATTATCAGAACTTATTTGAGTGTCGCATTATCAGAACTTGAAGTCCTTTTTAACCAAGTAGATTAAGCTTTCCACGCCTGAAAAAAAAAAGAAAAAACGCGATGCGTCCGTTCCCCCTTTGCTCCCACGTATCCTGCCATGCGCCACGTCTCGAGAGAAAAGCAAACACTTACTCAGCAGCGCATTCGCAGTACGCGTGCGCAAATTTGCAGTTTTTTTTTTTTCATCATAATGAGTTGCTTGCAGCGCCCGCTCTTCACTGATTGCAAGCAAGTGCATGGGTATGTTGACCAGCTTATTCGCGTCGAGCTACGGGCGAGATTATTCTGAAGAATGTTCCTGCAGCGGTCACACAGATCTTGACCATCTGGATCAATGTTGTGACCAAGCTGTTTGAGTAAATGCTGGTGGATCTTTAAAATTTCGGCCCTATGCTTTCTCGTCGCTACGGACGGAGGGTCGAGAAGCGGCGGCAGCACGCGTGTTGCCCGTCAAATTTAGTTGAAGTGGCGGCTGCTATGAGGGGTCGCTCAGTGTAAAAAGGTAAAAGAAAGGACCACTATAGGAATCTCTCAGAAAGCGCGCATCGTCGAAAATTCCATTGGAAGAGCTAGAAATAGGTTCATTCAACGCGCTTAAGCTTAGTTAAAATAGTTCTCTCACCCAGAGCACTTTAAACACTAATGAAACCATGACTTAAGTTTTCTTCCTTATGTGGTGCAGGACAGTCCCGAAAACCTACACAAGCAGCGCTGTCACAGCTGGGATTACGACATCAAGGACTGGGGCGATAGCATCGTGAGCCGATTCGACCTTGTGTGCGACCGCAAGTTTCTGTTCACCGTGGCGTCGCTTTTACCGACCCTAAGCTATGCTGGGCTCATGCCCGTGGCGGGGTTTGCGGCCGACCGACTCGGCAGGAAACCGGTGAGCACGATCTCCGGCTGCGTACTTCTCGTCGCCGTCGTCGGCTGCAGCGTCGCCGTCAACTACACCATCTTCCTCGTCAACCGCCTCGTGCTGATCACGTGCGGCGCCTTCTCGTACCTGACGACGTTCGTCCTGCTGTACGAAGTGACCGGAAGCGCGCAGCGCTGGGTTGCCACGCTTCTCCACATGGCGGTGGCTGCTACCGTAGTTCCGCCGTTCTTGAACCTCCTCTCCGCACAGGAGCCGAGCTGGTCGCTCGCCCACGTCGTCTTCATCGTCCCCACGGCCGTGTTCGCCACTTGGTGCTCGCAGCTGGACGAGTCACCCGTGTGGCTCCTCGCTACACGAAGGGTGAAGAAAGCCAAGCGAGTGATCCTCGCCGCTGCCCGGTTGAACCACGTCGACGAGGAGAAGGCCAAGCAGCACTTGCAAGCTCTGTGCGCCGAGCTGAGGAAGATGCAGCACAGTGACGATACGTTGATGTTGCCGAGCTCACTGTCAGACGCCGTCTTAGAGGTCATCAAAATGCGTCGCCACGCCGCAGCCGCCTTCTTCTCGAGGTTCGCGTGTGGCGGCGTCTTTTTCGGTCTCATGATCACCGACACGCTGTCGGGGCTCTATTGGCAGGGGGCGCACGTAGCTTTCTCCGTGGCCTGCTACATCGTCATAACGCGGGCGATGAACAACTACGGCCCGCGCCACACGCTCCAGGGCCTCCTGGCCGCAACTTGCTCGAGCGCCGTCGCGAGGGCAACTTCCGCGTACGTCGGCTTCGACACCGCGGCCTCCTGCGTACGCGCGTCCATGAAGATCCTGGCATCTGGTTCGGTGAGCGTCGTTATGTGCTACCTGGGAGACATTTTCCCGGCGCAAAACCGGTGCACCGGCATGGGTCTGTCGATTGTGATCGGCGGCATCGGATCGATCATTGGAACCTCCCTCGCCAGCGTTCGTACCGTGCGCCCGGGCTTCGTCTTTGACGTCTTTTACGCCGTCATGATGCTGCTCAGCATCTTCGCCGTCCAGTGGCTCCCGGAAGTGTTCATCGAGAAGCCGCGTTCTCCGTACGTCACGAGTCCCGATGAGCGTAAGATGGCTATGCAAGCCTCTCTGAAGCACAAGGAAAAACCGCGCGCCAGACATCAACGTGAAAGCAAGACAAATGTTGGACAAAGGACCCTGTCCTGACTGGTTGCGCCTCTTCTATCGGTGCGTTATATCACCCATTGAAATCGTTTAAACGAGATGCGAGTACTTTTGACTGACTTTGGTACTGTATAAAAAATAGAATAGCACTTTCTTTTTCCTATTAGTTTCCCGAGTGTAGTGTGTTTGCACTCGCTACGGCGTACTTGGGTTCAGGCAGCGAACAGTGAAAAAAGTAATCTGAACTCTACTGTGCCAACAACCGTCATTCGCATGTTTCGTTCCATTGTAGCCAAGACCTAAATGCTATTCGCACTTCAATAATATCCGAAAATATGAAACACCAAAACATACATTTAAGTCCATGTGTCAAGGCGACTTTTTACGTGCCCTCAGAAATAATTAAACTTGCGGCGGCAGTTCACATTGGTTTAGTTTAGTGGTTCATCCTATAGTGGTTCCCTTCGCATGCTCTCATATTATTGAGGAGCCAACGCGAACACATTTTTCTTGCATGTAATGACAAATCGTTGGTTGAATTGCGTTCAGAGCAAAAGTCGCGTTACATTTCATTCTGAAAGAGTGACGTTATAGATGTTTCATGCAGAAGTATGTCACGAACAGTGGTTGATGCATTCAGGAAAAGAGTGCTCGATGTCAGGCTGCAGTGAGCGATGTGGAAGTCAGAAATCTAATCAAACATAGTTGCATCGAGTCGCACGCAACAAGCTGCATTGATGTATCAATGTGAAGATAACGTAAGTACACTAGATGTTCACATCTCACTTAATTATTTTACTATATCTGCAATTTCACCGCTATTGGAATAGATAAGGCCGCATTGGAGATGCACTTCAACCTCCTTGGGAATTTAATCTCGCCACGGTCTTCCAGGAGTGGGGAAGTGCTGTCCAGAATATGTGTGAAGTGAATAACACATGCCAAAGTGCTCTAGATCAGAGAAATACGTTTAAGCATTCTGAAAGATCAGGCAAATTTGGACGTAGAAATTAAAGCTACAGGCACATTTATTCAGACTGATAAGGCCCTATAGAGACGAGGGCAAAAGCGGCATACGTCACGGCGAGAGGGTGGTGGTTTTGTCCGAGCGTAGAAAAATACTTCAACGCCTTTGCTGCACATTTTGCTGCCCATCTTTTTTGCAGTGACCCTCCATGCAGGTGCCATCGTAGAAAGGTTTCTGCATATTTCGAAAGAAAAAAACGTAAAGCAGAAGTAAAACGTTGGAATATTAGTTGAAGAAAAAAAAAAGATCTGTGCATATTTGGATAGTTGCTGGTTCAACTGAACGAACGCGCTGTTCAGTTGATGCAACGCCTTCATTTGACAAGAAATCTATCTCAAAGCCGCACCAAGGGAAAGTATATGTTAAAGAAGGCGCCTAATTAGGCGTCCGCCCTTATATGCATGCAAAAAAATTTGTTAATTTGCAGAGAGTTATTTGCAGAGAGGCTGAGGCCTTAAGTTGATTGTAATTAATGTATCCCCAGATGGGGATACATCTGCTTTGAATGACGCCTGGCGCTGTCTGACTTAAATATCGTTAGTGCACTTAGACAGCCTCGCACTGACTCAGTACTTCTACTTAGTGGTTTTTTTTAGCATTATGGTCATCATCTTGTCGACTCAGGCAGCAAGTTGAATCTGTCACCTTCCTCCTGGGAGACTGCGCTGACCAGCTCAGACCCGCAAGAGCAGCGACAGCTGATCCGACGGGCACGCGGAGTGGCGCGAGCCAATGGGACCCTGAACTAAGGGCTCCACCCTATGAGGAAGTTTCCCCACCTCATAAGAAATAAATGTTCTCTGTCTCTCTTAGTCTCTCTCTCTCTGTGTGTGTCTGTGTGTGCCAACTAACCTAAATTTCATCTCTTTTTTATTATTATTCCCTTTGTTGTACACGCAACAGACGATCGAGCGCGGGATCGCACATATCAATGATTCCAGTCGGAACTCGACTGCTATCTAGCTTATCCGATGTAGTAACTGTGCGTAAGCAAAAAGAACGGAAAACATTTCTATAGTCCTTGGGCCCTATAACGTAAAACTATTCTAATATATTTTTATTCCAATCTCCTGACGTCAAATTTGCGTAACCACCGACGCAAGCACCGGGCGGTCACCCGCAGGGTTGTCTGAACAGACCAATCAAACGCTCTCCTCGTTCATAGGAGGGCACTTTTCTTTGCTTGAAAAACGAATTACATTGCCTACACTGAGCGGCTTGTCGTATCTAATTGACTGACAAGAGGCGAGGAGAACGCTCAAGTGGAGTGGGATTCGATGGGGCCGAGCCACTGCACTGAAAGTCGATAACCGGATGAAGGGGGTGGTGCCGGCGTTTACGATTGGTCCGCTATCCCTTACTTAGCTTGCGGTGGCTGGTCGAAAATTGCGGCGGCATGCAACGAAGCTCAAGAATGACGCTAAAACGGACCCTCAGCAAATAAGAGTTGGCAGAATGAGGGGAGAAACGTGCCGAAAGTGCTCGAAAACATTGCACCGCCACGCAAGAAGTTTTATTATACGCAAATACACCCATGCTCTCCGGCAGGTGCGAGTAGCCAGCGTCTGAGTGATCGGCGGCAGTCATCTTCTATTCCTTTCGGAACGGGACAGCCTGCGGCTATTCCGAAGAAAATTCAGTTTTGTTCGGCATATTAATGCATCTTTATCGCGTACACGTCACTTTGACGCGGTGAGTTCTTGTGGTTTTGTGACGTCGCGTGACAGGCAGGTGAAGTGGGTGCAGCCCGAAAACTTTTTACCAATAGCCGAGAGCTAATGGCGAAAAGGGGTCGAATCAGAAATAACTGTTTATCTTTTTTCTGTCAAATCATGCATAATCAGTGTGTACACATCATATCAGATGGGGAGGTATCGCGGTTTTCGTGACGTCGCGTGACAGACAGGTGAAGGGGGGGTGGTGAGTGAGTGAGTGAGGAAACTTTGTTGTGAACGCCTGCAGAACGGTTAGCCTTCCCCTGTTAGGGAGGCGTTACCGTGACGCGGCCATGACGTCTTCGCGGCGTGTGGCGCCTCTACTTCGGCCGCGGCCGCACTACTCCCTTTGGTCGACCGCGCCTGCCCCTCTTTTGGGGTGGCAGCCTCCCTCCGGTTTCGCTCGGTCGTTGCCTTTCGAGGGCCGTCGAGATCTGCTGGACGGCCTGGGTTTGGACATCTTGGTCATAGCATCTCGTTGCGGCCTCGAGCCGCGGCGGGATCGTTGTTATTGTTGCAGCTTCATGCGGATTCTTAGCACAGTCCCAAAGGATGTGAGCTGCAGTGGCTCTTTCCTTTCGGCACACACAACACAGATCACTTTCATAAACACTTCGACACACGTGCCTCATCAGCACCGGGGTGAATAATGACCCCGTTTGAAGTTGTCGATATAAAACCGCCTCCTTACGGGTCAAGCCCGGATGAGGTGGCGGCATAGTCCTTCGCTCTAGTCGGTACCATTTCACAATTTCGTTATAGGAAGTCATTTTGTCCTTGGTTTCCCACCACCACGACGGGTCGGCTGTAGTAGCAGCGGCACGGTTGGTTAGTCCTCGCGCCGCCGCGTTCACCGTCTCGTTGTGGTTAGCGTTGCCGCGATCCGACACATCACTGCCCATGTGGGCCGGAAACCACTTTATCATCACACACCGACTTTCACTCGCGAGATCGACCACACGCAACACACTCGCGGCTTCACCACACACCCTTGCTCTGGCGTAATTTTTCACTGCCGTCCTAGAATCACAGAGCACAGTCGTGCACTCAGGGTCGGCGATGGCCAAAGCAATGGCCACCTCCTCGGCTTGATGCGCGCCTCGAGTCCGCACACTCGCAGCTGTTCTCGTTGCACCGGTCGATGCCCCGACGACTGCAGCGGCGAATGCCTTTCTGTCATGTGGATACTCTGCCGCGTCCACAAACACGGCACCCCTGTCTTTGGCATGGAGATCGATGAGCGCCTTGGCCCTCGCCGCCCGCCGCTCTTTGTGGAACTCAGGGTTCATATTCCTTGGCACCGGACATACCGGTAGCCTTCTACTAATTGCGTCCGGTACAGGCACCTCTGTATTTTCGGGTCCCATTTCCTTTGGTCCCAGGCCTAGGTCACGCAGCACTTGTCTGCCCGTTCTTGTTTCTGATAGCCGCGCGAGCTGAGCGGTCCTCTGCGCCTCGGCGATTTCCTCCAGGGTGTTATGCACTCCCAAGGCCAGGAACTTGTCGGTGCTTGTGCAGTCGACTAGTCCGAGTGCAGCCTTGTACGCTTTGCGTATGAGCGCATTGATCTTATTTCGTTCGCACTGCCTCCAGTTGTGGAAAGCAGCAACGTATGTAATGTGGCTTATAGCGAAGGATTCCAATAGCCGGGTGAGGCTTTCTTCCTTCATGCCTGCTGTTCTGTGCGACACCCTCTTAATGAGGCGGATGGCCGTGGTGACTTTGGCCGCCAGACGGTTGACCGTCTCGCCGTTGACTCGTTTGCGCTCAATCAGCATCCCCAGCACTCGGATCTTCTCGACAACTGGGATCATGTGACCACCGCTCGTCCTGATCTTTATTGTGTCTTGCTCTCTCGCAGGTTCGTTGCCTTTCGTCTTCCTAGCTGTCCTTTTCGGAGGAATCACCAACAGCTCAGACTTGCTTGGGGAGCAGACGAGCCCAGACCCGTCCAGCTGCTCCTCGATAGCGTCAACCGCCTCTTGCAATGTATCCTCGATGTGTCCGTCGCTTCCTCCTGGGACCCAGAGCGTTATGTCGTCGGCATAGATGGTGTGTCGGACCCGCGCCACTCGTGAGAGGCGCTCGGCCACCCCTATCATTACAAGGTTGAAAAGCAATGGCGAGATGACTGAGCCCTGGGGGGTCCCGACACTGCCGAGCTTCTTCTTTTGGAGCCGCAGGTCACCGGCGATGATTTCGGTAGTCCGCTCCGTCAAAAAATCCTTGATGTACGCATAAGTTCTCTTGCCCATGTTTAGCCGTGACACCTGGGCGAGAATCGCTGAGTGTCTCACTTTGTCAAAAGCACTCAGCAGGTCCAAACCCAAGATGGCTCGCTTGTCTTTCGTGTTGGTAGTGTCATCGAGGATTTCATTTTTAAGTTGTATCATGGCGTCCTGAGTTCCGAGCTTGTTTCGGAACCCGATGACGGTGTTTGGGTAGAGCCCCGAATCTTCCAGGTACCTCTGCCACCTGTTCATGAGTACATGCTCCAACGCTTTGCCCACACAGGACGTAAGCGAGATCGGCCGGAGGTTCTCAATGTTGGGTGGCTTGCCCGGCTTGGGAATCAAGATGGTCTTGGCTGCTTTCCACTGCCGGGGTAATGATCCGGCTCGCCAGCAAGTGTTGAAGTATGCCGTGAGGTACTCGATGGCCGCTTCGTTAAGATTTTTTAGCGCTCTGTTCGTAACGCGGTCGGGACCAGCGGCGGAGTTGCTGTTGAGATCGTGCAGGGCAACCCTTACTTCCCATACTTCAATGTCTCGATCTAGCCACTCGTTTGCTTCGCCTAGGTAGTCCGGGTGCGTCTCTGTGGGAGTGACCGGGAGGTACTTGTCGTCGAGGCGTTTCTTCACTTCGTCTTCCCCGTGCTCGGTCAGCGCCCTGTGGATGATCTTGGCCAAGTTGTGGTGCTGGTGAGACTTGGTCGTGGTCGCATCCAAAAGATGCCTCAGCATGCTCCACGTCTTGCCGCAGTGCATCTGGCCGTCCGCTGCGTTACAAACCTCATTCCATTGCTGTGTGCATAGCACTCGGCTGTGGGACTCGATCTCGCGGTTGAGTTCGGCGACCTTCTTGCGTAGCTTTCTGTTTGTCCTCTGCGTCTTCCACCTTGACAGGATGGACTGCTTGGCTGCGATGAGGTGGGCGAGGCGGCTGTCGACCCTGTGGACACGCTCGTCCGTCTCGACTTCCTTGGTGGCCTTTTCTACCTTGTTTACAATCTCGGTGGACCACTCCTCAATGTCCGTAATTTCGGTTTGCTCCTCGGGTAACAATCCTCGAAACGCGTCCCAGTCAGTAAATCTATGTTTCCGAAGGCTTCTGCCAACTCCGTCGTTACCACCGAGCGGGACAACGACCTCCACAATGTAATGGTCACTTCCCAATTCGTGGCCCGTGTTGCGCCATTCGAAGTCCGCCATACCACCGCCATTACTCCTGACGAAAGTGAGATCGGGCGTTGTGTCTCGGGTCATCGAGTTGCCGATTCTTGTAGGGTATGCTGGGTCGGTCATTAGATTTAGTCCCAAGTCGGTAGCATCTTGCATTAGGTCCCTGCCCTTTGCCAATGTTTTGGGGTAACCCCAGGCTTGATTCGGCGCGTTGAAGTCCCCGCAGATTACCAGCCTGTTGTCGGGCCCCGCGACTTTGCACGCTTTGTGTAACAGTGCTTTGAATTTCTGCTTTCCGTGTGACGGGCTACTGTACACGTTTACCAGGAAAGTGCTTTCCTTCTGCTTTTTCCCGGTAACCACCTCTACCATGGTGTGCTCGATTGGGCTTTTGCTCAATAACTCGTACTCGACGTACGTGAGGCCTTTTCTCACCAAGGTGCAAACTCCCCTGCCGTTACTGCCGGCCGCGGTCCGGAAGCTTGGTGGGCTGGCGTGGGGCCGGTAACCTGAGAGCTTTACTTCCTCAATAAGGGTCTCTTGCAACATGATAATATCTGGCTTTCTTGATGCTTGTTCTAAGTGTTGCTGAAGTACAGCCTTTTTCCCAGCAAAACCGTTGCAATTCCAATGCCAGACCAGGAGGCCTTTCACTGCTGTTGAGGTCGAAAAAAGTTTTTGACCAATCGTGGAGGGCTGATAGCAGAATTGGAATAGAAAAGTTTGGAATAGTTTTACGTTATAGCGCCCCTTGTTACATTCTCCAAATTCAGATCAACATTGCCAGGCTTAAGTGGTGTGAAACGCACAAAGTATCGCTGCCATTATTAATTTTTTTTTGTTACTTAGCACGAAGGTGTGCTAAACTGTGTTCTACGCGACGAGAAGACCACACTGAGCCGTGCACTTATGATGTCGAGCAGACATCTGCCATACAAATGCAAGTACCATAAATTTCGGCGTACAACCTATCGGACACGTCAGTATGTACCTGCAACATTTGATGCATTGCTACTCCGAAATAATTCCGAATTTGATGAAGATACAGATATTGCACTTTGTTAAAGTGTATCGTACCGCTTGAACACTATAGAGATTTTTAAAGTTTAATACGATCCTTTCATACAGCCTTTAATACCAACAGTTGAGGCGCTATAACGTAAAGCAATTCCAAACTTTTCTTTGCCAATTCTGCAATCAGCCCTCCACGATTGGCCAAAAATTTCCGAGCCACCACCTACTGCGCCTGTTAGTGCCACGCGATGCCACGAAAACCGCAACAATGCTTCATCTGATATGATATGTGTACAGTAATTATGGCATGATTAGACCGAACGAAAGGAAAATCATTTCTCATTCGACGCCTTTCTCGCCATTAGCCAGAAAGGCGTCGTTTAATCAGTTGCTATTGGTCAAACATTTTTCGGCTGCGCCATTTTGTCTGTCTTTCACGCGACGTCACAAAACCGCGAAAACTCACCGCGTCGTCAAAGTAACATGTACGCGTTAAAGACGCAATAGTATGCCGAACAAAACTGAAATTTTTTTCTGAATAGTGGGAGATTGCTCCATTCCGAAAGGAATAGAAGATGGCTGCCTGCCGATCGTTGTGTCACTGGCTGCTCGAAGCTGCTGGGGAGCATGGACTTATTTGCGTATAAAACATTTTGTCTGGCAGTATAACGTTATCGAGGCCTTTCGGCATGTATTCTACATTTCTCTGCGAACTCTACTTTGTTGAGGATCCTGTTTTAGCGGCATTTTTAACCTTCTGTTGCATGCGGCCGCGATTTTCGACGAGCCACCGCAAGCTAAGTAAGGGGAAGTGGACCAATCACACACGCTAGCACCACCCTCCTCAAACGATTATCTACTTTCACCGTGCTGGTTCGACCCCACCGAAAGTCTCTCCACTTGAGCATGCTCATCAACTCTTCTCAGCTAATTAGATAAGAAAAACTGCTCAATGTCGGCAATGCTATTGGAAAGTAAAAGAAAGCGTCATCCTATAAACCAGAAGCGCGTTGAATTGGGCTTTTCAAACAACGCTGCGGGCTACAACCCGATTCTTGCGTCAGTGGTTACGTAAATTGGACGTCAGGAGATTGGAATGAAAACATATGGGAATAGTTTTACCTTATAGGGCTCTTGTTCTATGCTTAGCCATGCGAAGTTTCCGCCGCTACTTTGTTGTTTCCACATGAGTTGTATACGCATGAACTGTTAGCCGCCGCGTTAACATAAATAAGGAGGGAGCTTACAACTTCACATGTTTGCTCAGTAGTTCTTGCACGAACTTCAGGACTAATGCAATGCAATTTCTTTGGGGATATTGTTTTCGTATCGCTATCATCGTCTTCACTGTGGCCTAAACATTGTAGCTTAATCATAATGAAAAGGAAGATGAAGAAAATAAGGGAATATAATTAAATGCTCTATGGGAGATTACACATTTGAATGTTGTTAGTTGTCTTCGAACAAATGCAATAACAAAGTAATATTCGCACCCAGCATACAGTTCCATCGTCTTCATGCTGAAATTTCAACGGAAGTCCTTTGCAAGGGTAGCGACAGCCTAGCGAACGGCCAAGAAACCTGAAAGAATAAAACAAAGGACAACATAAACGCTTGTGTTCCTAAAGCGGGGGATACGGTGTAGCGGTTCGTTAAGATTAGGCGCCAGCCAATCGCGAGAGCGATTGCATTAGCGAAGATGGCCAGCCAACTGCAAAAGATAACTGCGATTGAAAGTCTTTGTTAATATGACATCAGAAATGTAGAGCTAGATAGGGAACTTCGTTGTGGTTTTATGCGTTTTATATGTCTATGAAAATGCACGCGACTCACTGTTTCGGCTCGATAAGTCTGGTACATTTTGTTTTGCCAGCGTCACCGTCTGAAACGTCAGAAAAAATTGTGTGTTACCAGCTCCTTGCATTCATAACGTCCAAACACTGGGAGCGAGTGGCGAAATCAAGTAACTCGAAGTCAGAGACTACTGAGGAAAAAAAATGTTGCGGTCGAACTACGCAGATTGGCACATTCCGATCCAGGTTGTAAATTAGCAAACACTTTGCAAGCAGCAACTGTGCAAAAGAAGGTCGCGGGTAAAAATGCAACCACGAACCTGATGATAGAGGACGGAGATACAGCACTTGAAAAGCTCGCAAGCATCTACGCAATGCTTCATGACGTCAAGTGCACTTGCGACACGGCAGAATGCTAGTGTAAGGCTGACTATTCTACACGAAAAACTAAATATGTGAAATACTTCCGAAAACATAGACGCGCATTTGCCGTACTTTTGTCACGCGATATTTACTCACATATATTCTAATAGCGCGTGTCATAAAAACGCTGAATTTGTAAATGACCCGGAAAATTGGTACAGTTTAGAAAAGGTGGTCAACGGAATACTATAAATCCTATTTATGTCCTAATCAGTGCCTTGCTGACGTCACAGACAGAAATATTGAAGCTTGTGTTTGTAAAGCTCCAGCGGTTGACCATTTCGGTGACGGTGTTTCTTTGAGGCACGCGAAAAACTCAAAACGATTTATATTTAACTCTGCAACGGTGCAGCCTACGGTACCCAATTAATCAAAACCGAGCAACCTGTGCGTCTCGAACGTTTATAGTCAAATGTGTTCATCTCGAGGCAATTGTGACTACAATGCTGGATATCTTATAAACTTGTAAATGCTACGCAATTGCTTACGGGCAATACACTTACCCGTGCATTGGCACACCGAGCAGAAGCTGAGCACCAGCACAGAAATCACCAGCGTCGGCATCTTGCTCGTGATTGCACACGGTGCAGCGAACAGCGTCGAGAAGCGATGGCGTCCAGAAACCCGCAACGAACATTTCTATACCCCCGCAACGTGTGCAGCGCCTGCTCAATTACTTGCGCCCCCTTTTTGCGTGTTCGACACACCCGCAACCAAACCGAGCTTCGCTCTTCTCGTAGCTTCGACAGGGGTGCATACACTATAGCTGTAGCTAAAAAACAAGGTTGACTTCCGTTCAGGGCCAGCCAAGCGAGCGAAGCGCTTTCACGGAGGAAGGACTGATCTATGCCGCTCTTCGTCTATACTAAGAAAATCTCTCACATAGGATCTACGCGGCTGCGTTGCCCGCTCCTCAGATCCCTATCGTGAGATTTACGTAGCAGAAAGAGTTCAAAGCGTATTCGGCTTGCAAATAGTTTTTTCACGCCGAGAGGAAAACCGCTTTGATCGAAGCGAAAGAGGCGTGCGCTGTTGTGCTTGGCGATCCCTCGCAGCAAAGGATGTTTCACCGGCAGACATGCAGCTGTCACGGGAGCTGTTCACGCCTCATCGTTCACTTCAAGACAACAACGACGCCTTCCTGCTACCGCGAAGGCCGATCTCCCGATCCTGAAGGCGACTAATTGATGACAGGGTCACTGTTAAGGACTCCCGGAAAAGGACGCCAACAGTTTATTCACAATTTGCGACCTGGTGGGATGCTGAGACTGGGACACGAGGGGTCGTTGAGAGCGAGCAACGGTGGGATCGGGCAACGGTGGGACGATAGAGACAGGAGGTGGTGAGCGATTCGGCGTTTGTGATTGGCCAGTGAATTCTCTCGAAGAGGGAAGGAGGGAAATAAATGGCATGAAAAGCGGATTCGGACGGCTGTGAGGGAGGCTCGGACATGCAAAGACTCTATAGCATGTAGCGTTCTCCGAGAGGATGAGCCGTGTGTGTAAAACTTGATCATGTACCTTTTTTGAATATAATCTTTTTTCTGGTCCCTTAAAGATCGCTCGGAATCCTTCTTTCTCCCAGCACCTGGCACAGCACCATTCATGGAGCCTTCGTGGCCGCACAGACCCGCGACATTCACAACAGCGCACAGGAATACAGTTTTCTCCCAATACTCCCAATACACTTTTCTGTTGCTCAATTCGTGCTACAAAAAAGTGTTTTTCGAAGGGTGGAAGAAGCCCACGAATACACGTAAAACTGCCACGCGACTGGCTGCTCAAGGCACTGCTATCCTCTCTCCCTGTTCTCTTACTCTCGCCTTCGCACTGTCATTGTCTCAAGCAGTGAAGCCCACCAATAGCTATTGGCTGATTTCGTGATTGCGAGAACATTCCCGGTAATACGATTATTGTAAACTTTAAAGTAAATAATTTTTGAAAAACGAATGAAGCAGACTTGTGTGATATTGCAGAATCACAACCTAATTTCCATGGAAACTGTTTATTTTCTACAGGGGCAAAAAAAAATATTTTGGCTGTAATTAAATCACATACTTTCAAATGTTGTCCGTATATGATTTGTCTATTGGCAACCTTGGCGCATATGATGCTTTCTGGCGCTTTAGAAATTTTTACAAAAACAGTAATTCATCCATACGCATCTTATTTTCCCAGAACATTGGTGATAGGGTCATTAGATCATAGGGTCTTTTCTTACCTCGAAATTTATTCTTGGTTGCGTTCCCAGTTCTACCAGGGCAGCTGGATAAATTCTTTGTTGTTCGTAAACTGTAACTCTGCGGATCGCTTGCAGACGTAATTTACTACTAATACCATAATTAGTGCAGGCATCTTGATCCTCGCCTGCACATTACCCATAACCAGTCTCTAATGTTAAATATAAACAAGGTTACTCGTTTAGTTCTCCAAGAGCACCAGAGGAACATATTCTGAACCTCGTATAACGCATAAAAAAGGATAGAACAAGGGTTGAACTTACAACTTCACTAATTATACCAGGAACGTTAAAGTTTCTTCCCACACAATGCACTAAACATGGCCTCCATTTCAACGAAACATGAACTTGGTTTAACTCGATATTATCTGAGGACATTGGCAAGCATAGGTGAAAACGGCTGTATGACCCCTATGAACACTTGATGCCATTTTTTTTTGCCAAAGTTGCAGTTTATCAACACGCGTTTAACTTCCAAAAGAGTGCCCCATTCCCCCCATTTTCGGTAAATTTGATTTCGATGGCGTATACGTTGTTCTGTCAGGGCAATAAGCTAAGTTCTGCGCCGCTCGTAAGACACACTCATAAGTGGAGCACTTGCTCAGAGCACCTGTTTGAGCCCATTTCGGAGCAGTTACTGGTGTGATGTATTGTAAAGGATGCAATAAGCCCACATACTTCAAACTTTGCCTGCGCATCACCCATCACCTGATCCCTACATTCGCCAAACGTAAACAAGCTACCTCACTTATGTCACTGAGGATAGCGGGAGAAGCAAATATAACGCATAAAGAGAAAAAAAATGACTGTGAAATAAATGTTTGTAATGCTCGCAACTGAGACAGAGAACGTCAAAATTATGCACTTAAGATGGCACCAGTTTCAACCGAACATCAAGCTTGTGTAACGCAGAGCTGTCTCGGGACATTGAAAAACGCAGCTGATAACTGCCGCGCAACTCAATTTAACATTTGCTTAAGAAATTTTTCAAAAAGAAAAAGCTTTTTTTCATACACTGGTACTGAACTTCGAATGCTGATTTACCACAGTGGTCAGCCCTATTTTGCTAAGTCTGATCATGGCAGCACTTGTAGTTAAGCCAGGGCGTCGTGGTCAATTTGGCACCGCTCGTAAAATGTACACTTCGAACGCTGTGCAGCACTTGCACACGTATTTTATTGTAAAGGCCGCCATTAACCCACACACTTTGAACAATTTGTCTACTCACTGCTAAAACCGTGCCTCTTATTTCCGCTAAATATAAACAAGGTGTATTGTTTAGTCCAGTAAGGACGGCGGAGAAACCAACTGCTAAACCCTGATGACGCAGAAAAATAGGAATAAAACGATAGTTCACTCATTCTTTTGAACTCGTCAAGCCAGACACTTGAAAGCTTCGGAGCACGTCAAAATGGACACTTCCTTTAAGTTATTGAATTTGAAGTTAGTGACTTCTACAGTTTAATGACTCCATGAGATACTGCGGATAACGCATGACCTCTTCGAACACATAGAGAAAACTTGCAGAGGCACTGTTTGATCTAAGAGCATTTAACTGCCCACAGAGATTTTCCATAGGTGTTCCCTCCTTGTCACTAAATGTGATCTTCGTGGTATTCGTAGTTACGAAAGCGGCACTTTCTTCGCGAGCAAGATGCGCGAGGCCAAGCCGCTGACGATGCTGGACCCGTTCGAGCACCGCTATGGTCGGTGGATGGCGCTGCTGCTCTGCTTTCCAGCCGTTGTCGGCGAAGTCTTCTGGACTGCCGCCGTCTTGGCAGCTCTCGGTGTGTCTTGCTAATCTAGCCAACTGCATTCGGAATATATTGCGTAAAATAAGGGAATTAGATGTGAACAGCTCTTTCGGCTAAACCGCTCTTGAACTTTACCGATGTTCCCGTAATAATGTGCGAAGTGATGATCTGATCAGCGCTTCTTATCCGGCGGCCACAGAACACTACGGCCACCGGTGCGAACGGTTTTGCCCGGACTTTCTCACGGTAACCTTTATATAAAGGTGCACGCTTTTCATTTAAACTCTATCCCAGATTAAAGTGAAAAAGCTGCGCCATCAGCATGACCTACGACATGGGGCAGCGAGAGGTGCGCTCGCGCCGCCCAATTTCGGACGCCCAGCTTACGGCCTCGCGAATGTCGTTAATGTAGATTTTTTGTTTCTTGTGCAAACGCGAACTGATAAATAGCATATGCCAAAGTGTGGTCATGTCACGCGAAAATTTGTTGTAATCGCAACTATACTGTAATTACGCGCGAGGTCCTTGCGTACGAGACTGGCAGGTTATGCGATGAATGTGAAATGTGATCTTTAATGCCCGGAACGAAAAGAGACACTGGAGCAAGGTTATTTAATGATAGTGCGAGTTAAAAAGGTGCGTTCGAATGTCAACCGTACTGCGCTTAACTTAAGCCTTCATCCGGCTCGTTGTGGAGGTCGCAGCTTTGTGCAGAGGGGGAAACCCTCGCCAGATTTATAGAATCGAAAGGTCGTGCCATACACAATAGTTGGCAGCGGCGTGCCTCGTGAGCAGCCTCGTGGTACCACCTGCAGACTGAAAGTGTTAGCGGAAACGCAAAATATATTTTTTTTCCCTTCAGGTGACACCGCCGGCGCTATCATTGAGGTGGACGTACGCTTCTTCATCATTGCCTCCGCGCTCGTGGTGTTCTTCTACACATCGCTGGGAGGCGTCTACGTGGTCACACACACCGACGTGCTCCAGCTTGCCAGCACGACTCTTTTCATGGCGAGTAGAGCGGCGTATCCGCAAGTTCCGTCGCCTATAGGTGGCGCGCAAGGCGACGTACAAAAACGGAGACGTGCAAAAGCACAGTTCGCAATAGGGCATCAGAAAATTTGGTTATGGGAGTTCATAGTGTTTCCGATTTCTTTTTTTATTGTTTAACCTAGGTAGGACATTAGGCAGTATAATAGCAAGAGCTTGGTGGCGCAACCCACCACCCCGTTCCAAAGGGGACGCTCATAACATTCATCCATCCATCCTATTGCGTTCACGGAGAGTATAGAAGCCCCCGAGCACATGGGCGTCCTTCACGTCAGCTCATATTTGGCTTAGCGCTTCACGATGGCTCTACCATTTTCTCAATCACTGTCGCTGAATGGCATCATGGGCCACATAGACACCTATAACAAACGCGGATAGGGTGCCTCATTGAAGGGGCGGAAGAAGTCATGAACGCGAAGAACATTATTTGTTGCGATGTGAAGGCCTGCAGCTCATCGTATGGCGCTGTGTATGGGTTTTGCCTGCAGGCGCCACATGCCCGGCAGAAGCCGCGTGAGCTGGAATTTATGACCGGGAAGGTTCTATCATGGAACGTTAGCTTGTCTTTTATCTGTTTCTTCGCGCTAATCACGACGGTCCGCAAAGTCTGCCTTTCCCGCATTGCTGTTTCGCGACAAAGAGTGATTTTACTTCTCTGCCACGTTTTCCAGCTCTTTTCACATGGCGGCAGCCTTGTAGATTGTAGCAAAAAAAAAAATTATGTGGATCCCACGAGCTATGGGAATCGCTGTTTAAGCGAAGCAGCTCTTCGTGGGCTGTCACGTACTTCATAAGAAACTCTGCATCGACTACTCGTCAAAAGACGTTGCGTATATCTGGGTGTATACCTGTGGCATCTACAAGCGCTTAGGCCAGCCTTTCTCAGACGCTAAGATTTGTGAAAACACGTGGCCGCTATTTTCGCTTAGTCACTCAATCAGCATGCCAAGCAATTCGGGATCGAAACGTGGCCCGCTTGCACGAAATCACAGTACACTCAAGAAAATTTCTGCCTGCTCATGAATATTGCTTTACAAACGTTTCGCATCTACTATGGCTATACTCCCAATCACAAAAATCACTTGCATTTTGCGTCTAACCTACAAGGGCGACATGTCCGTAATTGTAGTCAAACGATCAACCTTGTGACGTCTACAACCAAGATCGCCTTCAAGCATATGCGCAGGTGGTTCGTGTAAAGATGCAAGCTTTTCCACCCGCGTTCTTTATATCGGAGTATCGAAAGCGAAGAACATTTAGGCTGTGCCATGTAACATAAACGACGGCAGAGATCGACGCAGTACGCTTCGCATCTTGACAGCCGGATTCTCATCGGTGGGTAATTCTGAGCGATTCGCAAGCTTCATTGTTGGGCATAAAATAAATCAGCCTTGGGATACTAAGCGAAAGATCACTATATGAAATATAGAAGGCTTTACACTACGACAAAGACTCCTCACGACACATTCTGGTGGAATCCAAGCCAATGCGAGATTACAGCTAATGTCGTTCATGGCACGCGCGTCTCAACAGAATGGAATGCTATCACTACAATTATGCAACTTCGTTTTCTAAGCAAACTCTGTAACCAAATGTGCAAGGAAAGTTTGTTCACAAATGATGCGGAAAACTCGAGGTTGTATGAGATAGCCCCTGAGATGCAATTTACTCCAGCTATGAAAACAAATTTTGGGGCATAAAAAGTTGCGGCACAAATTTATAAACTTCGGATTCGCATAACCAATACTAAAAGCTTCGTTTAAGATATAGGGAATAATAAGCGCCGTATGTGCTCATGTGCCGGGGCCGAAGAAGAAATAAAACGTCTTCCACTGTAAAAAATCATGGTACTCACCGTAAGGGGTTTTCCGCGACGATACATGCTCACGATGCGAGTGCTATATCACTTCCGGTAAAATGCTCGGTGCGTGGCCATCATAACAAATAAATTGTAACACAGTGCAGCACGCGCATTCATACAGTTCCTTGAGCAATCTGCAATAGATAAAAGCTAATTGTGAATGTAAATTCTTTCCTTGTTTGCGCATATTCCTGTTTCCATAATTTTTTTTAAATTTTGTAATCATGTTTCATTGGCTCCTTCGCGCTTGTTCGCGAGTGCAGTGTTGTTTGACAAGAACGAGGAACATAATTTGTACCTTCACACGAACATTTCAATCTTGTGAACTGCCGGCGAATATTTGTTTCTGTGTATTTGTATACCTGGCGTACTTAAGCGTTAACAAAATTTTTTTTTGCATCCCTTGTGGCATATAGCACAAATCTACTCTTTGAGCTGCATTACTCGAAGGGCAGGACATTGTTTACACAAGAAATCGAAATGCAAGATTTACTAATTAGCGATACCTAACTAAACCACTTTTAACTGATTACTTCGGCATACCTATTGCAATGTACGAATTGAAGCCACTGGTTTCATACGACACGTCCATTTAGGAGGAATTTTGCTGTTACCACTTTTTGATATAAGCACGGTCAAATTTAAGGTAAAAATGCGCTGTTGTCCCACTAACTTTTTTCTTCGTAGAATGCTTTTTTTTATTGAAGCCGAAAAGGTACTAGAACGCCAGTGCATTTTTTCGTAAACTCTGGGAATGCATATCTGGAAACTGGTATCATCCTCAGAGTTCGTTCTAAGTGGACATGATTTTCGAAGTCGCCGGCTACAGTTCGTAAATTGAAATATGTGCTGTAATGTAATTCGTTTAAAAATTAATAATGAAACTTTGTTAATCAGTTAAATATTCATTTAGAGTTCTCGTTCAAATAATCTCCCCCTTTGAGAATAATCTAGCTGAGGAAGTTAAATTGTACTAGACGTAACAGGTGGTTTAAAAATTATTCTGTTAAGAATAAAATAAAAAGGGGCATATGCTGTGCATGTGATCTTTAGAACTATTGTCACTATATTCTTTTCCCTATTCTTGGTTTTATATGTCTGCATAGTTTGGAGCGCTATCTACACAGCATAATATA
This sequence comes from Dermacentor andersoni, assembly GCF_023375885.2. Taxonomy (NCBI): domain Eukaryota; kingdom Metazoa; phylum Arthropoda; class Arachnida; order Ixodida; family Ixodidae; genus Dermacentor; species Dermacentor andersoni. Next base: position 137,929,281 of record NC_092816.1, on the reverse strand, counting down.
ATAAGAATATATATGACGATGGTGATGACGATTATGATGGTACCTGCAATAAACGACCCGAATTTTGGAGAATATACGTTTACGAGCTACCTCTGTACGCTCTCGTGTACTGGAATTTCGGTGCACGTTAAAGCGACAGACATTGAAGAAGAACGTTTATGTTAAGCTTGATTGGTGAGTTATTACACCTCGTAACGCCAAAAAAGTTAGTCTTGACGCATGAACCAGGCCTTGGCAATCAAGAAAGAAAGAAAATTAAAAAAAAAAACGCGACAGCGAAAGTCGAGTTTTGAAATTTCCACGCTACCTCCACTCCTGGAGTCACGTGCTTTACGTGGCCAAAGAGTGCTGTGACGGCGTTTACGTGTGGTGCATCCCTCTTTGTCCGAAACAAGCCCAAGTCTGCTTCGGGCGGATGCGTTTTGCCGGCGGGTTGGAGAGCAAACGCCGGCAGCCGTCTCATTTTTTTTTTCTCTCCCTCGATGCGATACGCCAGCGTTCATGTGCACCACGTGTCTCGATATTGAGTCTCGATATATCCGTCTCTAGCTACGTTTACGTGTGACCAGACAAATTAAGTACCTGTGTCGGCTTCTTGTCGGGCCAAGGACAAGTCGTCGGGTTCATGTTAGGGATAGTGGCTCGGTTCGAGTGAGCGTCGATGCGAGTTCAGTCAGACAGCCTTCAATGGGTGGATTGATTCATTCAAGGTGCTTGTAAAGATGGATGCAAACGTGCGATAGAATCGGGTTGGGTCAGCTCGACTTCTGGCTCGACCCGCTAACGTCGAATTCATGTATATGATGCTTCTGACTACCCCTTCTTCCGCTGCATTGTTGCGACTCGACTTCCTACAGCGCACTACCGAGGCCTACATGGATGCGATGCGCTAGAAATGGGATGCTAAGCGCCACTTGCCGCATTCATGTAAACGCCGTTTACACTGCTTGCTTGGGGAAGGCCGGCACACCGATGCCAAGAAATGACCCGTATTCACAAACGGTCGAAGCGCGTCTGACAAGTGTAAAGCCCTATAGCAGCAATACAGCGCACTCGCACTTTCTCACGAGTGAACACCATTCGCGCAGTGGATTTGCGTGCCCTACTGCCTGCGCAACCACGCCGTCGGCTTGATCGGGCCTCCGCACAGCGACTGGGTCGGCACCATCGCGTCTCGCCAGATGAGCCAGCTTTTCGACGGCTTCCTGATGACCGCGCTCGGAGGCATCCCGTGGCAGGTACACCTGGAGAGACCGGCGGCAACTAGGTCTTGTGGCCCTACTCCCACCGGGGGTGGAGGCTGGGGGTGGGGGGGAGAGCTCGAGCAATCGATGGAAACCAGTAATGCAAACTCGACTGTGAAGAAAGATCCGCTGGACTGATGTATTTCCAGTGCTTCGAAAGAAACGGGAAAATCCGGAGAGTGCAAGAGGACAGGACATGAAAGACGCTGGTCTTCAACTGATTTGAATCATCATTAAAAGACCGTCATTTTCCTTTTCCTGTCCTCTTTCCAACTTCTAATTTGTTTCCGTGTCTTCCAAAGCGCCGGAAATGCATCAGTTATCAGCAATCAAACTGGCCCAGTTTTATGCCGCAAGTGCACTGCATCTTCTATTCGCATGTTCTGCAGGTCCTGTTACTCGTATGTTCAAGTTCACGTAAACGTGCAGCTGTATAACGGTCAGTGGCGTAGCCAGAAATTTCGTTCGTGGGGGGCTCACTTTGCAGCTCGGCCTCCACCCTATAGAATTAGTCGAGGGATCTATATATATATATATATATATATATATATATATATATATATATATATATATATATATATATATATATATATATATATATATATATATATATATCTGTCATTCAACAACCTTGTTTACATTTTCGTACATATGCAACGACCAGGGCAAAATCTCAATGACGCTGTCCTTTGTTAAAATGTATTGCGCAGGAGCAGCTGTCACCGCTCGTGTATTGCGAGCACATGTAAAAAAGCAGGAGTTCTGCAAAATATTCGAGGGCGAGTCAAATGAAAGTGAGCCAATGCGAATATATGATAAACGGGGTACTTTATTTAAAAGTAGTCACCATGAGTATTTAGACACTTGCCCTACTAACGAGTCGCGTAATTCCCGTCTCATAAAACTCCTTGAATTGCTGCCTCAAAAATCTGTAAATGACTACACCTCATCTTCCGACACGAATCTGGTTCCCTTGAGCAGTTTTTTCAAATTTTACCAAATGTGGAAGACGCAAGGCAACAGGTCTGGGCTGCATGAGGAATGTTGCAACGTTTCTCACTTGAACTTTGCCAGTTTCGTATTAACCACATCAGCGACGTAGGAACGGGCAATGTTGTGAAGCAAGATGTTTCCAATGCTCAATTTTCCACGTCGTTTGTTCTTGATTGCGACACGCAACCGATCCGACCTTTCACAATATCTGAAATGATTTAGAGTCTCTCCAGGTTTAGAAAATTCGATCAATAATGGCCCCTAACGATCTAAAAAGAAGTCAACACTTTTCCGGCAGAAATGTCGGCCTTTGTTTTCCTTGGGAGGGGTGAATTCAAATGCTTCCACTGTAAGCTTTGCCGTAGTGTTTCAGGCTAGTAGTAGCGGCACCATGAGTCATCCCCAGTCACAATTGCAGACAAAATGTCGTCACCCTCATCTGGGGTTCTTTGACGTGCACTTAACTCTAAGTACACGGGTGTTTTCGCATTTCGCCTCCACCGAAATGCAGCCGCCGTGACCGGGATACGATCCCGCGACCTCCGTGCTCAGCAGCCCAGCACCATAGCCACTGAGCAACCACGGCCTTTTCAATTGTGTTGGGGATGATTGCACGGTGGCTTTGGCCCGGCCATGGATAGTCTTTGTAACTTTCATGTCCTTCTTTGAACAGTTTGCAACAATGCTTCACAGTGGCCAATGAAACGCAATGTTCAACGCATACGGCAGCCATATGGCGAATAATTTCTTTTTGGGAAACATCTTCATTTGTCAAAAACCTCACGACACCAAGCTGTTCAACTTTTGGAGTGTCCATTATGTCACGTAACCCTGTTCAACCCAGTGTATGAGAACATTAAAGAACATTTAACCTCACCTCTGCATGTCACTTGTAAATGAGATGCGTATGTGCTACGCGCATGCCTCGAAAATAATGAACCGAACCATTATTGCGCGGGGCGGCTTGTCTCACTTTCATTTGACTCGCCTTCATACATTAGAAATTCGAATATACAATGGAATATACAAATGTGAAGACACAGCGTGATACAGGGCAAAAATTGGCAATGGAAACAAAGTTCACTGCGCATATACAGAAAACCTCGCAACAAGATGTTTAAATATGCGTATAAGTCTCCAATAAATCTACGTACCTAAGAAAAAGTCACTAAATATAATGCGTCAAACAAGGCAAATAAACAGGTTGCGCAACCACAGATTCACAGATCACAGCACCCCCCCCCCCCTCCCTCCACTCCCAAAATATATCGCGTGCGGCAGAAGGCGGCGCGCTTCCTCCCCGCTTTTCTCCCTTGCGCACACAAGCGAACGCGTTGCAATCCGTCGAGTCCCCGCAGTGCTGGCGGCGAGCGACTATGCATTGTTTCTTTTTCTCGTCTGCTAGCCAGAAAGCGTCCAAAACTCTGCCAGGTGAAATTGCAGTCGGCCAGAGAAAAACGTACTTCATTAAAACTTCTTTCTGGGCGAGTTGGTGCATACTTGGCATAAAAATTGTAACAGCGCAAACACTTGCAACCACTAAGTAGCAAAGACGAGACACAAGCGCTGTGACACAAGCGCTTGAGTCTCGTCTTTGCTACTTTGTGGTTGCATGTGTTTGCGCTGTTACAATTTTTATGTCAAGAGAAAAACGAACGCGCATCCAAGTGCGCCGCGCGGTTGTCGATGCAGCACGAGAAAAACGCATGCGCTTTGGCTGGATCGGCAGCCCGCGGGTTGCGAGAACAAAAAAAAAAAAAAAAAAAAGATGAGAAAGAGGCCTAATGTATCCTCGCGAATAACAGTTTAGGTAGAAAAATCAATAAGAACTTAGTTACAATGGTGGCTTTAATGTCTTGACATGGATGCTTTGGCGCAGGTGAAAAAAAAATTCATATTCTTTTCTGTGACCTGATGGCACAAATGAACCACCACAACGCTTTGTCTCATCGGACCTCGCTGCGTGCTTTGTCAACTTGTATCCCGATGTACGACTTTAGAAAGGTCGATGCACCTTTGGCGTCAAATGTTTACAACAGCATTAAACCCACAAAGTTCCGGAATCGAACATCTAAAGCACGACTTTGGAAATGTCAATGCATCTTTCGCATCAAAATGTTAATGGAACTTTATACCCACAAAGTTTCAGAATTGAAATCCAAGCGCTCCGTAGATTCCGCGGCCTCCACGAGATGTTGAGACGAGCCCGCTCGCCATCAAAACGCCCTTGAAATATTGTGCTCGGTGGGGCTCCTTGCGTTACGATATGTGACTCCCCATGCATCGGCGTTTCCGCGAAATCCGGCCCGATTTCGCAATGTTTGCGCTAAAATGTCTTTTCGAGCGTGAATTCAGGACGTTCTAGACAAAATCGAGCATGATTTCCGGCGCCGAGAGTTGTTTTTGTCGGCGGCGCATGACAGCACGAAACAATTTCGGGGGGGGGCTCAAGCCCCATAAGCCCCCCCCCTGGCTACGCCCCTGATAACGGTATAGACACCAGCTTGCCGCAGTGGCTTGCGAGCTAATCATCCAGCGCACCATATACTGTACTGTACGAGTACTGACGCATAGCTTCAATAAGTTGTAGAAATTCAACCGCCTGTAAAAGGATCAGCATCAGCTATTATGAATGTTCGGAGACACTTGTGAGATATTTTACTCGTAATTTGATGCTTCTCGCAGTGCCGGACCTCGCGTCATATAGACGTTATCGTAGAATGAAGACAGATGAACATTTGCTGACGTCATGTAGCAATGAGGCTATAAAGTACGCAGGTGTTGTTAGTAAGAAAAATTTATGCAGTTCCCACGCACTGTGGGAATTGATCTTATGCGAAGCGTTTTGCAAGTTCCTGGCTATCCGGCGTTTCTTGGGGTTCCGCAAAACCATACCAGGTGTATCAGCGTGTTCCTTTAAATTAAGTAGTTGTGTGTGTGGTTATCCCGAATCGGTGTACGTGACGACATCAGCACGACAACCACGTTGTGGACGATCGTACGACGGCAATCGCATGCTTTCTATGCCAGCAGCTTGACGCGTTCGACATGGCGATTGTTGGGTTCTACATACATAGTAAACGAGCGTAAGCGAGAGAAACACGGATTGTGACGTAATCAGCGACCACGAGTTATACAATCGTACGTACATATGACTCTTTTATATGTGTGTTAAAACGACGATGGCATTTGTACTGCAGCGAAGAAACGTTACAACTTGATCAAACTGGGCGATTATGAAGTTTGTACAACGTCGCACGGTTTTTACGTAGAAAGTACTGGACAAATTGGACCGGTTCCGGTGATTGCGCAGTGTCTCACGTCGCCTCGAAGCACGAGCTGTCACCAGGAAGGAAGACGACGAAGTGACGCGGGGTGCGCCCGCCGAGTGTTTAAAAAGATCTGGCTGGCTTTGGAAGGAGGGAAGCATGCCTGCGATCGTGTAAGATTGATTGGTAATGGTTCCCTCTGACAGCCTTTCTATCAGAAGCAGTGGTGGAACAGCTGCGCCATTTGCGGGCCAAAGTGTGCCGAGAGTGGCCCTCTGCGCCATCCTACGCCAAAACGGCATTTTAGCGGAAAATTGCGCCGAGGCAATTTGCACCAAGCAAGCGTACGAGCGAAACCCTCTTTCCGTCGATGCTTCGCAGCTAGCAAAACGCAAATCAAATGCAACAACAGGCTGTCATCATCATCGTAGAAGGAAGCAGAGGCCCGTCTGAGTCATCCGGTTCGTCATTCCCGCATTGTAGTACCGCTGTACCGTCTTGCTGGCGCTTTATTTCGGTATTCATCAAACCCGCGTGGTAGTGCGCAGTTTACCGAAGGAAGATGTCACATTCTAGGATTAAAGGTCAACTTTTTATATGTTTATGGGTGATAGCAGGGTTTTCTAAAAGAGCCGCTGTGATCTGAATCGTCCGTGGTGAATAGGTATAGAATGGTATTAGCCAGCGCGGGTCTGCTGCCGCATGTCCGAGTTAGTGAATAGATTATGATTAGATTATGATTATGATTATGAATAGATTATGATTATGGCCCATGGATATGGGCCAGGTTGTTAATTTTGGTAATATGTGTAAACGCTCAGCGTGGACACATGGGAACCATTGCGAAAGAAAATAGAAAAAGATAACCGTGCGAGTATCGTCGCTGGAAAAAGTTTGTCCTACAGTTACTTTTTACATGTATCCTTGAACTTATTTCCCATGGCCAGATACTGCGACCGATTTTCGCGACGTCATTTCGCACTTGCGACTTAGCTATCAGTGCGTCCCGAAGTTCGTGACTCGCCGGGGTAACCTTTACAATGGCTATGCCATACGTTGCACTGCTGAGCTCGAGGTCTCGGCTGTGCTCGCGGCTGCAGCCGCCGCGTTTCGGTGACGGAGAGATGCAAGAACGCTTATAATGCAAAAATGGCAAAGGTGCACAAATAAACTTTGCTTGCGCGATTCTTTTATGTTGTGCCGTGCTCTATTGAATCAAATGAGAGAAAGCGAGAACGTACGACACGGCTTATCGCTTTTGATAGCCGCAGATTTACGAGAATTGAGGTCGAATGTGTTCACAGCGAGAGCCGCCATTTCGACGGGTGCCGCCACGTTTGTTGACGCGAAACTATTGTGTCGAGTTTGAGTCACTGCGCTATGTGGGCAAAATAGCGTCGCCGACGCAAACGCAAAGCCCTCTTTGCGTCTTGCGCATGCACAGTCGTGCTGGCGCTATTACTTTGTTCAAAAATTCCATAATGTGCACGGTATGACATGAGTGTATTGCATAATGTCGTATTCAGCGCAGGCGCGCGTACTCAATTGGTCTTGCCACCCGCCGCGGTTGCTCAGTGGCTATGGCGTTAGGCTGCTGAGCACGAGGTCGCGGGATCGAATCCCGGCCACGGCGGCCGCATTTCGACGGGGGCGAAATGCGAAAACGCCCGTGTACTTAGATTTAGGTGCACGTTAAAGAACCTCAGCTCGTTGAAATTTCCGGAGTCCTCCACTACGGCGTGCCGCATAATCAGAAAGTGGTTTTGGCAGGTACGACCCCATAATTTAATTTTTTTTTCAATTGGTCTTGCGGTGAGCCTTTGCCCACAAGCCGTGACTGTCGCACTGTGTTGCATCCTTGTTCATAAACCAGCGTTGACGATCTCTCCACTGTGCCTTCTCCGCGCCGTAGTCGACGAACTTGGCTGCGGCACCCTTTGTGCGTCGCGGTGTGAACGGGCGTCGGGTCGTTACGGGACCGCGCTCGCAAGGTAAGCTTCGCGCAAACCCGTCTCTACAACATATCAACTATATCAGTTAAAATTTGCGTGGTATATGGTATGCGTACGTGCCTTTCATCCTGCGCCAAAAGTGCTGGCTGCTGCGCCAAATCGGCTTTTTGCCTGCGCCAGGACTTGCACCGAAAGGTGAAAGGGCCGTTCCACCACTGTTGAGAGAAAGAGAGAGAGAGATGCAAATGAGATAAAGGCATGGAGGTTAGCCAGAGTTAAAGCCCCCGGTTTGCAAAAGGGGATGTAAAGACGGAAAGAAGAACGGTGATAAAAATAAAAGCGTGAAAAAGAAAGAAAGAAAGAAAGAAAGAAAGAAAGAAAGAAAGAAAGAAAGAAAGAAAGAAAGAAAGAAAGAAAGAAAGAAAGAAAGAAACGGGACGGGACGGGATAGAATCATTGTAGTCTAATAGGCCACTGCCACGCAAAAAGTTCAACAAAGCCTCGGCCGACTTTCGGTGCGACGACAGTTCATGTCGGCATTCCAAGACTGTGTGTTCTGAAAGCGGCCTGTTGTCAAGGCGTGCCAACGTGGCCGGTAGAGACAGCCGGTGCGCGCTGTATCGAGGACAGTGGCAAAGTGCATGTTCTATAATCTCCTCGCCATCGCAGTGACTGCAAGCATACGAGCGAAACCCTCTTTCCGTCGATGCTTCGCAGCTAGCAAAACGGAAATCAAATTCAACAGCATGCTATCATCATCATCGTAGAAGGACGCAGAGGCCCGTCTGAGTCATCCGGTTCGTCATTCCCGCATTTTTCTTGACGGATGTAGTACAATGTAGACCGCTGTACCTTCTTGCAGGCACTTTATTTCGGTGTTCATCGAACCCGCGTGGTAGTTGTCCACTGCTGAAGTTGTCAGTGCGCTAACGGTGACCTTCGTCATGCACATATTGCCTTGTATAACATTTGAAAGAAGCGCTTGGCAGTGTTTAATACCGATGCTGACATTATACCAATTATTGTGTATTTCACAGAACATATCTCAAGATTTATTGAAATATATAAACAGCAAAAACACCATACCAGAATGGCTGAATGAATTGCAGCCACTTGAATGCTTAAAATAATTTTGAAACTTGTGAATCGGTCCATGATTCGCTGGCATATTTTATTCCCGCTTATTATTGTAAATATTCTGAGCAAACGCAGGTAATAAAAAAAGACAAAAGGAAGCCATCCGGGCCTAATGGTCGGAGCATCCGGTTGGTGTGCTCGATGGCAGAAGTTCCATTGCCGAATTGGCAACGCATTGCTGTTCTTAAAGCGAGGCGAGACAGCAGACTATAGCTACCGCAAAGCGCCAAGAATGAGGCAGAGAATGCTTTGCATTAAAGAAAGACTCCTCACTCCGTGCAATATCCGTGCACGTGTGATGCAGGTGTACTTCCAGCGGGTGCTAAGCTGCGAGAGCGACTTCGACGCCCGCATGCTGTCCTACTTGGCCGCCGTGGGATGCGTCGCGCTGGCCATTCCGCCCGCGGTCATTGGCGCAGTGGCGAAGAGCGCGAGTAAGTTCGGCACGCATACAATGGCGCCCGCCGTGTCCCAGCTAAGTGTCCGCGTGTTGTGAAATGCAATTGACGTGGGATGCGGGCACGGGGACACAGGTGACAAAGGCACATTGAAAACGACACGATGCTCCTCTTCACCTGTGTCCGTGTCCTTAGCGCTCTTCCCACACGGATATTGCCTCAATATATAAAGGCTGTCGTACGTATATCTTCAAAAAAAAAAAAAAATATATATATATATATATATATATATATATATATATATATATATATATATATATATATATATATATATATATATGGTGTCCTACGTAACGTATCTTGTGCCAATTTTTGAAGATATGCGAGTGCCGCATAGCTGGACAGGACAAAGGCAATGTTGCTCGCCGTCGCCTGGAGCAAGTTAAAGAAATTTAGCCCGCAATACGCAAAAAAAGTGCGCATTCAAAAATTGCGAATAACGATTCCAATATTGCCCTGTATTCAATTTGGTCCCCGAATCAAGGCGTCACTGTATACGCGAAACCTGAATATCTTTGCGATAATCTTCGAATAATTCGCACTGCCTGCTGTGCACGATAAAATACGAAGCTGAAGCAACAGGACAAATGTCACCCCTATCACAGTAGACATAAAAAACGGAAAGTTACGTGGGCACGATAGGTTGAACAGGGAGTCAAGCTTTTCTAGCTAAACCGCAATCATTAGCGCTCAAATTTAGTCCATACATAGCATACATTATTGGATAGAATTGTTTAGTATAGTATTTATCAGGTTCTATAACATCGTGTGCTTTCTTGGAGTTATCTCTGAATGCACTCAATATCCCAACAACATTTGATATAATAGTGGTAACGTCCGCAGCAACAATCCTAGCTATATAGAATAACTGTTCTTTATTTCCCGCTCCGTCATCGCTGCAGTAAACGCGCGTTACCTTTATAAACCTTTCACGGTCATAAATCTGTCTTTTAAATTTCATTCTGAAGAACCCTGATTATTTCTTCATAACGCTCCACTGGAGTTCTTGTTAAAGCATGCTCCATAATGCGCAGTGTAATGACGGCAACTTGCTAACGCCGCGAATACTGGGATCTCAAACATTGTTTTATAGTAATGGAGAAAAAGGCCCGTTGATCATTCGAAGGCTATTCGGAAGGTACTTGATATTCGATTTGATCCAATTTACTTTTGGCGCTTTCTTATTTGGTCTCAAAACTTACTATTCACGCTGAATATTTTTTGCCGCGCGACGACAAGTACAGGAGCGTATAGAACGTGCAAACAGCAACAGCCTTGCGAATGAACCGCTGATCCTGTTTTTTACGTGTTCTGTCCTCCTGCCTCTGTTGTCGCGCATCAAGAAATCTCGCGAACTGTTTTAGTCTACAAATTTTATGTGAGCACGGTCCCAGAGAACGTATTTTTTTTTGCAGACTTCACGGCGGCCGGCTACCCGGGTCCGCCTAATCTGCGCGACAAGGACATCGTCCGGGTGCTGCCGTACTCCATCCGCTACCTGACCTCCGGCCTGGTCACCATCATGGGCATGATCGGCATCGCGGCTGCGATCATGTCGTCGGCGGACTCTTCCATGCTCAGTGCATCCGCCATGGTCAGCAATAACGTCTACAAGGCCCTTCTTCGGCCAATGGTATGTCACATATGGCTCTAGAAGTATGCTTTGTTTAGAAGGACAGTCATTCAATTTTCAATCGCGTCACCAAACGCCAAATCAGGGCAGATCAAAGAGGTTTTGAAACCTTCTTGGTTGAAACATGCAGTTTTCCACGAGAACTCTATATTTGGTTTTACGGTGGGACATTGACATATAGCAGAACGAATGAAGGCACAAATTCAATTTCAATTTTTGCAAAAGTTGTATTTGAAGTTTTTTTTTTAAATATCTAACGTAAGCTGTGCTGCAGTCCGGAAACACGTATTGGGGAAGACATGGAACGAGCCCCCGAAAATAGCCGCCTCGGAGCAGCGGAAGCCGAACACAAAGGCCGCGCTTTTGTGTACTGAAAGCACCGAAAACTGCTTCTGGAGTAGCCCGAGCTGGGGAAACCTTCGGGCCACAACGCGTTCATAACAGGCTGTGATAGCCTTGCACGAGGATGGGTCCTTCACGAGCAAATGTGGTACGTCCATAAGGACGGAGGATATGGCGAAATGGCATACGTTCATGGCTTCAAGAGAAAGTAGAAATTCCATTCAAGAGCGCATGCACCTGATATCCGTTCACAGAGTATCCAACTGCCTGCTGCAGGCTTCCGACGTCGAGGTGTCCATGGTCCTGCGAATCATGGTTTTCACCATCGGGTCTTGGGCAACCTACTTGGCGCTGTCCGTGGATTCCGTGTTCGAGCTGTGGTTGCTCTGCTCGGACTTCGTCTACGTGCTGCTGTTCCCGCAGCTGCTCTGCGTCCTCTACTTCAAGAACAGCAACACATACGGCTTCTTGTTGGGTGAGTCATGAATTACGATTCACATCGCAATAGATGCGTCAGTGTTACGCAAATTTATTCAGTGGTTGCTGTAGGATATTCCATTAAAACGAATTCAAGGAGGCATGCATCTAATCTTTGGCGAAACTTGCGAAACTGCATTTTCTGTTGATGTTTTGTAATCGTGAAGTATGCATGATGGCATCACTGATGACGTGAAGTACGACTGATGGCATGGCTGATGGCGCAACACCCTCAAAGATGGCCCAACACACCCGAGAGATGACCCCACACCCCGACCAGGGTCACCTTACGTGTGAAGTGCGCAGTAAGTTGTTCATGCACACGGAATTAATGGCATAACTGAGCTATAATGTTGAGACGGTATGTGATCTCGTCAGCAAGCTCTTTGGCCGCTTATTCATCGGGTAAATTCGAGATTGAGATTGATTCAACAATAACCCTCACGGACTCCGGCGAAAGGTGTCAACGTACCGCATTTATCGTGAAAGATCCGCCGTCATGTGAGCTCAATACGCTGTCATGTCACGTTTTTCTTTTTCTTTTATTTGCGGTTTTACCAAGATGGGAAGAAGTGAAGGCGATTTAGCAAGGTCTAGTTTTGCGTTCGAACTCCTCACAGAAGAATGAACCAAGCCTGTATCTCCTGTTAATTTTTCTCGAATACATTATTATTCCAGCTCCCTATGATATGGTAGCTATCTCGGACGGTGTTATAATAATACAGGAAGGCGACATGTTGGCGCGACGCCGAGCTTGACACAACTGCTGCAGCGCAGCTGAAACAGCGCCCTGGCAAGTATATACTAGGCGTCTCACAACGCTGGCGCGATGTCAAACGCCCATAGAGAAACATGCCTACGTAAAGAGCGGACACGCGAGCTGTTACGCGGCCGAGCACGTAAGGGTCTGACCACCCGCCAGGCGGCGTAGCGATGTCCGCTTCCACTTCACCTCAAAGGTTGACAGCTTATCCTACGTCTACTGGGTTACGTCCGCACATTCCGTTGCTATAGAGACGTTGATGCTGCGCCGGTCATGTGCCGCCGGTGGCGCCCACCCCAATGCGCTTTTCCACGCGTCGCCTCGCTCGTGCGGCAAGGTGTTTTCTTTTCTATGCAGAGATAATTCTGCTGTTTCCCGGGTTAATAACATTGTTAGAAAGACGTTTGTTATGCTGCGTGAGCGTACTTTGCACGTGCACAGCATAGAATCTGAGCAGTGGCAGCCGTTTACCGAGCCCCCACCTGTTCGCGTTCTTGCTCTAGTAGTTTCCGCAAGAGCTGTGCATTACTTCCAACGCGTAATTTTGCAAAATTCACTCGCAAGACCGTCGATTTAAAGCACAGAATTTGTTATCTGTGGCTCACCCGCACCATCACAAGAACGTTTCATTTGGTGCGGCTGGAGCAGTGTAATGCGCTTTTGGGACCGTTTTGTGAAGGATGTGTGCCTGACTGTATATGCACACTGCATAAGCCTGCAGCCCGTTTCGCAAGTGCCACTTTTACTTCACGCGTTGCTTGTTATGGCTAAAACATTCTTCTTGTAATCTGTGTCTGTCTTTATCAAGTGCGTGATCCGGAATTTTTTCTGTTCAATTCCCTATGTAAACAAGAAAAATAAACGTTCTTATATGGAACAACTGCTTCATATTGTATGCAACTGAGAACAGCGGCTTAGGAACTGCGAAAGAATTTCAATAAAGAGAGCAAATCCTGCCTGTCTATGGTTCTTTGAGAAGCTTGGTGGCTTTTCCAGAAAAAGGTTGCGATCCGCGAGTTTATAGCGCCTATATGTAAAGCATGCTTAAAGATGAAATATTAAAGCTCTAGCGCTCCGCTATAGACGACGTAGTTGAACGTTTTAGTAGCGAAAAGTAAACCAGAATCGAAAGCATTGCTATCGAAGACGAAACCAAAACAGAGCTAAACCACGCGTCTAAAATCTCGGAAGACAAAATTAGCGGTCTGACCGGCCGCTCGGGGGCACTGGCGGCAGTGTAGTATCTCGGCCGCAGGGCCCCATGGGAGTTTCCGCTCTGTACTTACATATTTCTCTACGGAACACCGGTGGCAGCATTACAGGCGCGGCACCTCGATTGTGCACGAGAACGAGACGGACGGAAAACAGTCGGCGCTTGTCCGTGTTCAATTTAAGAAAATCATATATATTACTGCATTTCACACTCAATCTACCATGTGGTATGCACACATCTGCCCGGCAGGAATGTGCGCGCAACTTTCACGCCAGCATCGGAAGGCAGAACGCTGCCCTGGCTCAGCTGCAGAGCCGCAATTGAGCGAAGCACCCGCCGTGGTTGCTTAGTGGCTATGGTGTTGGGCTGCTGAGCACGAGGTCGCGGGATCGAATCCCGGCCTCGGCGGCCGCATTTCGGTGGGGGCGAAATGCGAAAAGAGCCGACCTTGTTCAACGAACGAACGCTTCAGAGGAGGAGCACGATACCACTGCGCAAGCGCTCCGTCACGTGGCTTTTTTCGTATTTCACGGGATTTCTTTGCAACCTGGGAAAAAAGGACAACGCGAGACGTATCGTACATGAAAGAACTCGATCGGTAGTTTCTGAAGGTGCTCTACAAATCTGCGTATCGTACTTGGGGTCCTCAGCTAACAATTAAATAGTTGGGTAATTAATATTAATTAATTAGTGAGTTATGTGGGAAAACAAAAATTGCCTGAGTTACAACAGGCTATTGCGAATAGTATACGTTCGGTTCAATTCGCTTCCGACGCGCCTTTCATTTTTAACTTCTTGGCTCAAGTTATGCGGGCCACTCTGTATATATTTGTGTACCTGTACTTGCTCGGAAACAATTTCAGTTACACTTCGCTGCTTCAAGAGGCAGGGCGTGTGTCGAGTGCGCTAATGGATCCGGTGCCTCAAAGCTTTTCTCTCGCATTTGCCGTTATATCGCCGTTTCTTTCTGCATGAGGAAAACACATCCACTTTCCGTAGCGCATTAAAACTTCATTCCGTTACGGTGAGGCAAAGTGGTTCTCGAAACAAAGCGTGTTAATACTACGCTCTGTACGCGAGTGCGCGCATATCTACGTGCGTGTCTGTGTTTTCTATGCTGCTTAGCGCATACTTATGCAATCAATCCACGTCGGTTATGACATTGTACTGTTGTTAACTGACGCACCTTCCAGGCGGGTATAGTACCGCTTAGTTCAGTTCCTGCGATGCTTTCGTGCTCACGCGCTTGCATAAAACGCCAATTCCAGACACAGCCTAATGGTAGCGGATTACTGGCAAACTCTATACGCGTTCAGCGCAATGCAACCCCCCCCCCCCCCCCCCCGACTCTGATGCCGTGCGCTCTCGCAGCTTTCTCCGTCAGCGTCGTCTTCCGCTGGCTGTGCGGCGAGCCGTTGATGAACGTGCCGGTGACCATCAGGCTGCCGCTGTATGACGAGGAGCTGGGCCAACAGTTTCCGTTCCGGCTCACCTGCATGCTTCTCGGCCTGCTCACGCTGCTGCTGGGCTCGCACTGCTCCTCTCGGGCTTTCCAGGGAGGCTGGCTGCCGCAGTACTTCGACGTCTTCCACTGCTTTTCCTCGGCGCACCACGCCGAGCACAAGCACGTGACCAACAAATTGAGCGAGTCGAGCCCCAAGGTTTCGGACCCTGTGGCTTCGACGGTCGTCAACAGCGATGACACTCACAGACTCGGGAAAAACATCGTCGCCGACGGTTCTAAGAGCCGGAGAACCCTCGACGCTTCGTCCAAGGCCAAGAGAACCGGCTCCCCCGATGTTTCGTTGAGGGCCAGGAGATCTTCTTCGAGGGCCAGCAGGAAAGCCGGTGCCGCGCAGGAGGGAACCGCCGCGCAGGAGGGAACCGCCGCGCCGAAGGACGCCGCGATCAAGCCCGTCGGCGGTGCCGCGCACCACGGGTCCGATGCGAAGACGCAGCCGAGGAAGGACAGCATCAAGTTCACGACCTCCGCCAACTCGCCGGAGAGCAAGCGGGAAGGCAAAAAAGCGAGCGAGTCGTCTCAGGCGCCCTCCAACAAAGTTCGCCTTTCCCGTGGCCGAAGCAACAGCGACGGTCGGCCTCCCGAAGAAGGGGAAGCGCCACGTTCGGAAGCACCAAAGCCCGAACCGACGTTGTTTGATCTGGGGCGTCTCATCTTTTTTGTGTGTGCTTACGTATTTTAGGCAATATTTTAGCGCCGAAGAACAAAGAGCGAGCTGCGAAGACTGCACGTGACCAGCTCTATATGCACGATAGCTTAAACTTAAGAGGCAGAACGTGTATACGCGTGGCCACCAGCGATATTTCTCGTTAAAAAAGAAGAATCATGCTTGCTGACCGATTTAGTGAATACATGTTTATCGCTGCTGCATTGCCCCAAACACATGCCTCGCTCTTCTGGATGGGAATATCACCCGCCGCGGTTGCTCAGTGGCTATGGTGTTGGGCTGCTGAGCACGAGGTCGCAGGGTCGAATACCGGCCATGGCGGCCGCATTTCGATAGGGGCGAAAACACCCGTGTGCTTAGATTTAGGTGCTCGTTAAAGAACCCCAGATGGTCGAAATTTCAGGAGTTCTCCACTACGACGTGCCTCATAATCGGAAAGTGCTTTTGGCACGTAAAACACCATAATTTTTGGATGTGAATATCACGCATTTCAGAAAGCGCTTCCGGTATCCACAAAGGCTCTGAACGGTGTTCTGAACTACTTTTGCTCGGCATGCGGGCTTTAGCGCCTCAAGATGCTGTCAGCTCCACATATATCCATGGAACTACAGGAACGCCAAAGCCAGATTTCCGGCTGTAATTAGCACATCGTTTGAAAATTTCTAGAGCCAGCTGGAAACAACTGGAAAATATAGAAAGAAATGGAATAGGAGGGAAGTTCACTAGGTTAGACCTTATTTGCTAACCTGGGCTTCGGGAGAGAGAAGTAAAAAAAGGAAAGGAAGAACAAGTGATGCGCACGCGCGCACACCAGCGTTAACCACGCAATCAAAGGCGTCGCAGAACAAATGTTGCAAGGCGGAGAAATGAAATTTTGAAGCAGAAAGGGTCGCCACTGATACAATTCATGATGACCAGTACGGTTATGCTAGAATGGGGACACTCCAGCTGGAATCCCTACGAATAGCTGGAAGTAGTACAATTTCCAGGTGACACATTTGGTCATTGAACCTTTCGAGGTGCGATCCGCAATGTTGCCAGCTGACGAGGTGGAAAGCATCACCATGAGTAACTAGAAAAAAAGTCGCAGTATCGCCCGAAAGGCGAACTATTGATAGCGATAGGAAAGTATTAGCCAATTACACGATGTAAACTAGGTTCTTGTTTACCTGCCGTGTAAATTGTTGTCACACACCGCACAGGCAAACATGCACAGATCTCGCTAGATGACCGCCGGCACTCGCTGTAGCAGTACTGGCGTGATGAAGGGCATATATGCAGCGGAAAACGAACGCTTCGCGCTGCCTCTCGCTTCACCGCATCTCCGGCCTAGTTGAGGTTAGGCGACCTCCCATGCTAGACGCGCGGAAAGACAGCGCGCACGAAGCCACCGGTCATCTTGGATCGCCCTTAGCCTTTGCACCCGACGCAGATGGCCTTTAAGTTAGCAAGACGCGGCGCGCGAACCGCGTATGCGCTCAGCTACGCGCAGCCACACGGAAAGAGAGAGAGACAGAAAGAGATTGTGGAGAGGAAGAGGCGCTATTTTCTGCTACCATATTGAGAGTATGGTTCAGCGCGTTTTGGATGGAGAGGGGACGAAAAGAACGTCGTCATGCTGACAGGACCCATGGCTGACAGCGACAGGCAAGTGGTGCGTTTACGAGTTGGGCACCCTTAAATCCTATAGAGGCGGAGATGCGTGCTTGCCTCCCCTATAGCGCACACTTGGTCACGCGAACTCCAACATTAGGCGCGCAGAAAGAGGGTACGCATCAAGCCGTCATCCTTCTCTGCTCATGCTATAGAACACTTTCTGTCGCAGCATACGTTGCGCGGGCACCTCATTCATATCTAGAACTGAGGTTAAACAGCGCGAAAAAGACGAGGACACAAGGAAACAAATACCACAGATAAGCGCTGACTGCCAACTGGAAGTTTATTTGAAATTCACCGAACGTTTATACCTTCTTCAGCATAGGCATGCGCACACCAGTCGCAAAAACATCTGCAAATCAGCAACATTATAATCTTTCATCCAAAAATGTTATTTCTTTTCCCGACAAGGCAAGAGAGGGGGTGCTTACACATTTATCTCCTTCCTTTCTAATGTGAAAAGCCTCTACTATTTCCATTTCCCTCTTACCTTTCCCTCTAAATGTTGTCTTTTCAAATACGGGGGTGCAGTGACACTTGTTACAGTGTGCAGCTAAATGACTCCCATAGCCATTCTTTAGGTTACTGCTGTGCTGACGAGCTCTTTCATTGAAGCACTGTCCCGTTTGACCTATATACGATGTTCCACAGCTTAGCGGTATCTCATATATAACGTTGCGCCTGCACTCAGTGAAACGAGTTTTATGATTTGTGGTGCACAAGTGCCTTTCGCGCTTGTTCATGCGATTACATATTGAGGACAGCTTACAAGGGGCACTGAAAACCAAATTAATATAATGTCTAGTGGAAACGTTCTTAAGATTGTGTGACAACTTGTGCAAGTATGGCACCACGTGCGCTTGTCTTTTGTCTTTCTTTTCTTTTTCGGAAGTTTCGGAACTTCTTTTCTCTTTTTGCAAAATTGCTTCGCATACTGAAGTGATCACAGAACTGGGAAAGCCTGCGTTCTGTAATCGCGCTATCTGATTTTAAAAAACTTTGATCGCACTCATGCTCACATGACTTACTAAGTGCTGCCTTAATGCACGTTGTAGCTATGCCTCTCTTAATCAATTTAGAATGTGCGCTGTCGTAGCGCAACAACGTTTTCTTAGATCTGGGATGATATCCCCAGCATACATGCTCGTCCAAAGAAAAACAGAGGTTAATATCTAGAAACTGAATACGGTTGTTAATTGGCAATTCATACGTGAATTTAAGTCCTCCCGATGAGTTGATGAACAAGTCCAAAATTTCTTCGACCGCGTCATGAAAGTGCATACATGTATCTTTCTTCATAACAATTAAGTAATCGTCAACATATCTAAACACTCGCGTTACAGGCATGTCCATCAACTTAGCAGAAATTACATTGCCAACCGAGGATAAAAAAAATGTCACATAAAATGGGGGCTATGGCTGATCCTATACAGATGCCAGTGCGTTGGATGTAGTATTGGCCATTATAATTAACAGCAGTTGAATCAAGATAAAAGTCTAAAAGCGTTAAAGAATTGTCGCTGTTGACACCTACACAATTCTGAAAACTAACTTCGCCGAAATCTTCTATCCTATCGCGCACAGCGCACATCAAACCGTTTTGCGGCACAGAATAATATAAGTCCTCTACATCTACTGAAAATGCGGTTAGTGCAGTCCACTGGTCTTCATTTAAGGCCAAGATAACTTCTTCAGAGCTTCTGCATTGGGACTCCTCTTTCGCGCTTCCCTAAAAACACTCGGCCCCACCTAGCGCCGGTGTCGTGAAGCCTGTGCGTAACATCTGAAATATATGGCGCGCCGGCGTGTGCTAACGCGGAGAAATGCGCCATGCTGGCAACCGGGCTCCTCTATCGTGCGTCTTTCTGTACATGCTGCGCCATCTAGCGGCACTGCTGAGAAGTCCGCGCGTGGCCTCCGAGACGAGAAGCATGGCGCGCCGGTTCAGCTGCCCACGTTCCTACTATTTTTTCCCGTACTGATAACACTGCCCGACGAGAATAAGCTTATCGCAACACAATCGATCTTCGCATTTTGAAACAGCGCTTGTTAATGATACTGTGCTAAAGCTGACAGATGCACACCAACAATATGGCACCATGGCACCTACTCAGTGACCAAAGTTGGCAAGAGGTTCTGTGAAGAGCAGCACATGCCCCGTGCATTTGTGGCACAGCCTGCTAGTGCGTCTGGCTGCTGTCCATGAGGAGCCTATAGCTTCGTGACGTGGTTTGGTTTCGATTCCGCTCAGCATAGGAGAAATAAGGGTTCAGAGCCAGAGAAGGCTTCTGAAGACTACCAATTTTCCTCCGCGCTTTCAAGAGCTCGAAAGGGCTATTTTGCGTCATTGTAGAGCGGCCGATTTCTAGTGGCGCATATTTAGTTACCCAAGTTTGCGTCAAATACGTTCATTGAAGAGGGGCACAGACCCACTGGCACATACCCACTGACCCATGTTGGCATCAAGGAGGTTTGTTAAAGACCAGCACAGACCGAGCAGGCTGCCGCCGCCGCCGCCGCCGCCGCTGCTGCTGCTGCTAACCGAGAATTTTACGTGGATACTTACCCAAACTGATTCCAATACATGCAAATGGAGACCATAACCTTCCGGAAGACGACCGTCCAATATCTGTACTAAGTGCCATTAACACAGTAATCGGAAAAATTATCATGAAGCGGATACTAAATTTCCTCGATCCAGAATCTATGTGAACACCTAGCCAGCGTGGCGTTCGGATCAACCAACACTGCAGCGTTATCTCTTTCAGATATGGTAAATTTCCTACCTGAACAACAATACGATTATAATTGGCATTTTCATAGAAGTTAAAAGAGCTGTCGGTACTATTCATCATGGTATATACCACTTAACAAATTGGAACGCTATGGCTTCCCTGCGGGGTGTCTCGAATTTTTTTCCAAGCTACCTTACGAACAGACGACAAATGGTTCTTTTTTGCAATACTAAACCAGATTTTCTCCCTGTTGCAACGGGTGTCCCCCAAGGAGCAATATTGGGACCCAATTTATTTTCACTGTACGTAAATGGCCTTCCATTAATGCTACACAGCTTCAGTTCTGTCATGTAGGCAGATGATACTGCTCTCATTTGTGGCATGAGTCCATGGCTGAAGCTATCCGTGAAGCTAACGAAGAAATGAGACGAATTTGTGATTGGTTTCATGTCAATAACCTGCTCCGAAACGTAAAGAACGCAAAATATATTGGGATTCATTCTTCTCATAAAGTTACAACATTGGACTCGTGTGTGCTTCAGGCTGAAGGAGAACCATACCCAGGAATTCTGGACGTACGTTTAGTTTCTTTTTTCGCCACCACGTGGCCTATCGACCTTAAAGATTTGAAATTCGCGCCGTGACGTATGCCATGACGCAAAACTAAGAAAAACATAAAAAGAAGCACACCCTGAGACTGTTGCTTCACGTCGGTGCTTCACGTCGATACGAGCGCCCTTATGTATCAGCCCTATTTTGAAGACAACCTGCTACTTGCTCAATTGGCAATGAATCGATGATTTCCCTAGACTCCTTGCCAGGCAGCTCATGGACATTCCGGGTGCGATGTCTGGCTGAGGTAGCGGCTGCCGCAAAGGATCCGTTGGGTTTCCTTTCTTCGCTGTTTCTTTTTTCTTATTATTTGTGAACCACTGCGGCCGAGGGCTTCCGTATAGTTAGCGTTATGTTTTGTGGATTTCCTACAGAACCGGTGTGATGCAATAAGAGGAAGCTTTAGCTCTCCTTGCTCTTCTCCTTGCCAAACAGCTCATCGGCATTCCGGGTGAGATTTCTGGCCGATATAACGGCTCCCACAAAGCTTCCGTTGGGTTTCCTTTCTTCGCCGTTTCTTTTTTGTTATTATTTGTGAACCATTGCGGCCGCAGGCTTCCATATAGTCAGCGTTATGTTTCGTGGGTTTCCTATAGAACCGGTGTGATGCAATAAGAGGAAGCTTTAGCTCACGCCTTTCTTCGATGCCGGCTGCTCAAATACATGTATAACGCATAAATTATTTTATGAGAAAATCGCTCAACCGCTCAACTGATCTGAATGAGAATTGTTGCATTCAAGAGAGAACGTTATATCACAGTGATCGCTGCAATAATGATTTTGATTAAGGCCATGACATTATTGACAAGAATTATTGGAAATTGATAAACCTGAAAAAAGAATAGAAGTACGAAGTTTACAAATCCGTTAGTTTGCATCAAAAACTGATATCGCACCTCTACAAACTGCATCCCTTGGAGCATCTCAAGCGGACAAACTTATATGTATGAATTTACAACTTATGTGAAGTTGTTGCAATGCTTGTGAAGATTTTTCGAATGCCATATTCAGGAATTCAGTACTCACCTACGGTGCAGAAACCTGGAGGTTTACGAAAAGGGTTCTACTTAAACTGAGGACGACGCAACGAGCTATGGAAAGAAGAATGATGGGTGTAACGTTAAGGGATAAGAAAAGAGCAGATTGGGTGAGGGAACAAACACGAGATAATGACATCTTAGTTGAAGTCAAGAAAAAGAAATGGGCTTGGGCAGAACATGTAATGAGGAGGGAAGGTAACCGATGGTCATTAAGGGTTACGGACTGGATTCCAAGGGAACGGAAGTGTAGCAGGGGGCGACGGAAAGTTAGGTGGGCGGATGAGATTAAGAAGTTTGCAGGGATGACATGGCCACAATTAGTACATGACCGGGGTAGTTGGAGAAGTATGGGAGAGGCCTTTGCCCTGCAGTGGGCGTAACCAGCTGATGATATTCAGGAATTAGTGGTGTATTCCAAGGTGACATACAATATATCATTTTTGTCCGCTATAGATGAAATATTAGGTGTAGCTTACATAATTTTGATATCGTTTTTAGTTGCTGAGATACAGAGTCGTACACTTTAAGTATTAATTCATGAAATTTCGCATTTTCTTAGAATTTAAAAAGGCGGAAGCTAAATAAATATTTGCTTTCTGAAATCTCATTTGAAATGTTACTTTTAAGTTCAACATAACTCACGAATTGCGGTGCAGTCGTTGTCAGAAGAAAGTATTGCTCATTTCCCATGTACAAGCTAAAGCTCCCCGTTAAGTTCGGTTTAGAATAATATTTTTGCTGAGAGAAGAACCAACATGGGTAACGTATTTACATTGTGGCGGCCACATTCGATGGGGGCGAAATGCGAAGACACCCGTGTACTTAGATTTAGGTGTACGTTAAAGAAACTCTGGTGGTCGAAATTTTCCGGATTCCCCCACTACGCCGTGCCTCATAATCAGATGGTTGTTTTGGCAGGGTAAACCCCATAATTTAATTAATTTACAGAATGTACAGTAATTTACAGTAATTGACAAAGCCAAGCATGCAGCAGGTTAGTCATTGAAGCGTTCACTTCGTCAGAGCTAAGCTTGTGCTCATCTTCCTCAGGGTTATGCGGAGGTGCGCAACATATTTCCACTTGGATGGAAGCGCCGTCCCACTGCTTTTTAGGCAGAAAACGACTGGTAGCGTTTTAGGCGGCTGACTTGAACGACGTGATGGGAAGCCTGGATGGAGCGAGTAGTAGGTGCCACCGGGGACATACGTCAGTTACCTGACAGACGACCCGGTAAGAGTCGGGGTAGTGGGACATTAGTTTTTTCTAGAGGCCGGAGTGGCGGGTGGCAAATCACACAGGGACAAGAACCCTGGGAAAATCATCAGCGTCCCGGTGACGACTGTCACAAATGCTTTTCCGCTTGTTCTCAGAAGCACAAAGGCGACGGTGAGCAACTTGGCGTGTTTCTTGGGCTCGAGCAATGACATCACTTGTATACTGACACACGGACTCTTGAGCGGTAGGCAGTATTGTATTAAAAAGCAATACCGGATCTCGGCCGTCCAAGTAATAATATGGCGAGTGACCTGGCGTGATGAATTGTCCGCGAATGTGGCAAAAGAGGGAGTAGTATCCTAATCACGATGGTTATCAGAAACACACATGGAGAGCTTTGCCGTTATTGTTCGAATAAGCCGTAAGACCGTTCGTCTGAGGATGGTATGCTGTACTAAGTTTGTGTTTGGTAGAACAGGAGCGGAGCAAGTAGGCCACAAATGTGGTGAGGAAGGAGCGACTCCTGTTGGTAAGAAGTCGATGAGGAGCGCCGTGGTGAACAATGATGTTCTGCGACAGGAAGTAGGCTACGTCTGTTGGAGGGGCTCTGGTGAACGCGAACAAAGTTGTATGATCAGTTGCGACGGCAATCCACTTGTTGCATCAGTCAGATATGGGGAAAGGTACCAAGAAGTCTACACCAAAGCGATAGAAGGGTTCGGTATGAAGCCAAGAGATAGGAATAAACCAGCAGTGAGCACAGATAGCTTCTTCTGGCGTTGACATCACTCGCAAGAAGCGACGTAGCGGCGGACAAATCGGTACAGACCAGGGCGAAAGAATCGTCGCCGGACACGGTCGTACGTGCTAATTCCCCGAGGTGACCAAAAGTTGGTAGATCGTGCAGGTTGGACAGAACAGGGTTGCGAAGATGCCGAGGAATGACCAACACCATCTAAGATCCACTAGCGTACATGCTGTCCCGATATAGAGTACCGTCCTGGAATACGAACATGCCAAGAGAAGGATCACATGACCTAGGTGTGAGCTTGTCGATGATAACACCTATGCTCGGATCTTGACACTGTTCGGTAGCGAGGTCAACGAAGCATATAGCGAAAATACAGAAGCAGAAGGTGGCAGGAAGACCAGGAGCATCGTCTGGGTGGTGGTACAAGCAGTTGGCATCTTGGTGTAAACTCGTACAAGCAACTGTGTACGAGTATTCCTGTAGGCGTAGCGCCCAGTGACCTAGGCGATCGGTAGGTTCTTTGAGGGACTAAAGTCAGCAGATCGCATGGTGGTCTTTGGTGAATGTAAAGGGGCGACCATATAGGTAACGGCGAGATTGCGACACTGCCCAGAGAAGTGCAAGGCACTCACGTTCAGTAATGAAATGATTCCGATCAGCTGGAGAAATCAGATGGCTAGCGCAGGCAATGACGCGGTGGTGGCGTCATTACGTTGGCAAAAAATAGCACTGATTCTATGATCACTGGCATCAGTGCGGACTTCTGATGGGGCAAGTGGGTCGAAGGGCGCAAGAAGGAATGGAGATGTTAGGAGAGAGATAAGCTTCGAGAAGGCAGTTGCTTGTTCAAGTCCCCAAGAAAATGAAACGTCTGCCTTCAGAAGAGAAGAGGGCGGGTGACTTCAGCAAAATTGTGCATGAAGCGGCGGAAGTACGAGCACAGTCCCCCGAAGCTCCGCACATCTTTACACATGTTAGCATGGGAAACTTATGTACAGCACGAGCTTTGCCCGAGTCTGGGCGCACACCAGATGAATCAACAAGCTCACCGAGGATAATAATTTGGCGGCATCCGAAGTGACATTTAGACGAATTAAGTTGAAGGCCAGCATTGAGAAAAGCAGGAAGAACGAGTGAGAGGCACTCCCGGTGCGTGGCAGACGTAAGAGCAAGAACGACGGCGTCATCTTGATGTCATGAAGGAGTGTGTCCACAATGCGTTCAAAAGTAGATGGAGCATTACATAAGCCGAAGGGCATAAATTTGAACGTGTATAAGTCATTGTGTGTTATAAAGGCGGTTTCCTCGCGGTCCGTGTCGTCGACGGCACTCTGCCAGTAACCGGAGGCAAGGTCGATTGAAGATAGGTTCTTAGCACCGTGGAGGCAGTCGAGGGCGTCGTCAATGCGTGGTAAAGGAAAAACGTCTTTCTTGGTGATCTTGCTGAGGTGCCGGTAATCCACGCAGAAGCACCAGCTGGCGTCCTTTTTAACTATAACAACAGGGTCCGCCCAAGGACTGGATGGTGGTTCAACGATTCCTCAAGAGAGAACATTTTCGACCTCCGTTTGAATGACTTGTGTGTGCAAGGACAGACGGTATGGTCGCCTGTGAATAGGGTGTGCGTCACCGGTGTCAATATGGTGTGTCGTGAGAGAGGTCTGGCCTAAAGGGCGACCCAGGTCAAAAATGTCGCTGAACGCGGAGAGCAGCTGGCATAACTAGTTGGCGTGGTGAGGCGGAAGTTCGGGAGCAGTTACGTTTGTGAGGTGAGGAAGGACAGCCGGCAAAAAAGAAAGGTCAATGGGAGACGATGTAATATAAGCAGTCAAGGCTGAAAACAGGCAAACTTGGGAGGAAGACAGCGTACCTGTATAAGGCTATGCCTTGTGGTAGGACGTGGTCACTGATTCCGAAGTTGACGAGATGAAGGCTGGTAGAGTTACTGATGATCCTGCGGATGGTTTGCAGAAGAGCAAAGTGATGAGCAAGGAGGACTTCCGCGAGGAGAGACACAACACAGTCACCATCAGGCACAGGTGGAGCTGTATAAAGCAGGACGCTGGTCATGGCTTGTGGCGCGAGTCCAATGTGCTCAGCAAAGCAGAGCCTGCTGGGAACTTTCTCAGGAGGGTCAGGACAAGGTAAATCAAATGGAACAAGTCCACTGGAAGAGTAGATAAGGGTGGAGTGAGCGGATAGGAAATCAAGGCCTAGAATAACGTCATGGGGGTGCTCTCAAAGAACAGTAAGCAAAACAGATGTTGGGAGGCCACAGACACCAACGCGAGCGGCACACATTGCTATTGCAGCCAGTGTTCTTCCGCTAGCGACTTGCACAAGACAGGACGCCGCAGGTGTTGGGACTTAAGTGAGCTGTCTACGAAGCTGGTTGGGCATCACATAGATGTGCTTGCCCATATCAAGCAGAGCAGACAGGGACACCACCTACGTCACATCATGTAAATTCCTTTCCATCAGTAAGGTCAGTAGAGCAACTGCAATCCCTGTCGTTCTAGCAGCGTCACCTCTCGAAGCTGCACCCTTCAGTTTCCCGTAGAGTGCAGGTACATCGGGGACGGAGAACGGCAAATAGTGGGTGAGCGAGACAGGGGTCATCGTGGTGAGGGTGAACGACTCTGCCGTGTAGATGAGGACGCCTGCGTAGAGTTGTATGGCTCTGTGGAATTTTGCGGTGATAGACAAGTACCTGGCGAGTGGCGGTAAGGTTGCAGCGCAGGCCGTTATTGGCATGACGTCCAGGTATTGCGGCAGTGGCGGGAAATGTGGCCAACGTGCCGGCACTTGATACATATCGGCCGGTCATCGGATGTTCGCCGTTCCGCTTGGTTGCGAAAAGGCCGACAGGAGTACTGGCCTCGCGAAGAATAGATCGTACGAAAATGTAGGTGTCCGCTCGGTTGACGGAATAGACAGACTGAATTCCAAGGTTCGCCAACTCGTCGCGCGCACAACGGACTGCACAAGGGAAATCGTCGGTCGAGAATAGTTCGAAGAGGTCTGGAAGCCCACCGGTGCCGCGGCTCCGATCTTCCGGCGACCGATACCAACGAGGCTCTCGGGCGTTGACGGCTGATGCGCAGAGTGAAAGTCCTCGCACGAAGACGTAGCGGCCGTATTTCGAAGACGCATCAACTGGTGTGCGATGTGACGACTTCTTTCTTCTTCGGAGCGTCGACATACATTATTGACGTCGGCTATGGTGGAAAAAATCTTACGCACGAAAAGATTACCAGCGTCGTCTGCTATGCCCTTCAGTACGTGGTTCACTTTAACTTCTTCTGAAATGCTCTTGTCAGCCTTGCGGCAAAGGGCAAGAACGTCCTGCATGTATGTCACATGATTCGGTCGACGACTCTATGCAGGACCCAAGTTCCCTTTGCGCAGCTCGCTGACGCCAACAGGTTTCCCGAACAACTCGTGGAGCTTTTGCTTACATTGCTCCCAGCTCGTCAGTTCTTCCTTGTGGTTTCGAAACCAGAGCTATGCCATTCCTTTCAGTTAGAAAATTATGTTAGCCAGCGTAACAGTATGGTACCACCTGTTGTGGGCTCTGGCGCTCTTGTACATTTGGAGCCGCTCATCGACATCAAGATTGTCTGTCCCAGAAAACGTTCCTGGTTCACGGGACTGCGACGAGGTGACTGTCGGCGTTGCAACCCCTTCTAACAACATATGCTCTTATGGCACTTAGTCGGAACATTGGTGGTGCGCTAAAGCAGTATTTTGTTCAGGGATTGGCCGTGAAGTCACATTTCACTTCAAGAGCAAATTGTTTTGCACCCTGCCGGCAGAGGGAAAATTAGGGCTATTTTTTTTTACCTTCACTTCGCGCAGACTGATATAGACGAGTGTAGTGCTGGGCAGATGTTATGACGTCGTGTGCTGCACTTCGCTCTTTGGGTTGTAGCGAATCACAGCAGACTGCGTGTCGTCTTCTGCGTCAGCAGACGAAAAGCACTTGACTTCGCACTTATCGGCTGCATATTTCAGTGTTAGCATCGAAAACACCCAAGGGAGCGTCGCATCGAGCCTTACTCGTACCCGCTTGCCATCGCCTCTTGCAGGAGCAGGGATCGCCGTCACACACGCTGGTACCCCGGGCTGACGACACCACGGACGAGTGTAGCACTACCAACCTCACGCTATCCTGAAACTAAACTCCAGTGTACGGTTTTTTCTCCCCTGGCGGCACGGTTTTCCCTCCTACGGGTGTATACTTCCGTCGCTTCCCTTCGCTCGTGCTGAGCTCGCGCTGCACGCGAGAAGGCTTTTGTTTGCGATGGCGCCCCGCCGGAAGACTGGCAATTACTGTTGTGTTGTGAACTGCCATAACCGCAATGTGAACACGAAGGGGCTGCAGCCGCCAGTGCAATTCTACCGATTCCCAACTAACTGGTACGAGACAGACAGACGATAGATGTAGATTACCGCAGTGCGCCGAACAAAGTAAGTAAACAACTTTTGTTGCATGCGCTAGCAGCGGTCAGAGTTCACGCATGCCGAAAAATTGAATGTGTGCACGATGCATTGAACATTACCGCAACTCATTCCTGCATAACTATTGCACTAATCGATCGAGTTACTGGAGATACACGCGCGCGTCTTGGTCACGCCGGCATTGGTGAAGCAAAATGATTACAAATGCTTTCAACTTCGGTCTCTTGACCAGTATTATAAATATTACCAAGCTATTTACGCTGCTTCCAATTTTCTACATTGTAGGGGACGTGCTAGTTAAAGTTGTGTACGCACGTCGTATTTTATCTGTGCGGTGATATATTTTGTGTATTTCCGCACAGTGCCAATGGAAGTCCGTGGTCGCCAACAGAGACTGCAAGGATTTGTAGCAGGCATTTGGTGGGCAACTGCAAAATTAACTGCAGCCAACCCCCACCGTATGTGCCGACCATTTTTCCGGCGGCGTGCAAGAAACGGACACCTGGCCCAGAAGTGGCGCAGATGTATCATGGCCAGTGGAGCGCAAAATGCAGTGCGCGTTTTGAAGCATCTAGCTTAGACTAATGATTCTCGCTTCCGTGCTCTGTGAGAATTTGTTCCACGCACGTCCTTGATAGTTAATTAAGGTTAAAAATAGAAAGCAAACTGTGCAGGACTAACTTCAGCTCGCTTAGTCGCCGGATTTCTGCGAGTGCGGTCGTTCAAACAGTATCAAGACAGTCCACGTTACTACTTTGTCATACTAGAAAATAGCATAACCCGATTTTTGCCTCGGTGCACAAGAAAAACAAAGCCCAAAAATCTTGGCCGTGCAGTAGTTAGCCAGGAATTTTCCTCAAGGATAAAATACCCGGTTCGCTCCCCCCCCCCCCCCCCGTCCCTCTCCTGGCTACTCCCCTTTGACCGTGTCACTGTGGTGAGCTTTGCGGTGTTAGATATGCTAAAAGTTGATTACCATACATTTACTAAAAGAACAGACCACATATCAACCTTGCAATGAACAGCTTGATGTAGCTGGTGCCACACTCTTATTTTCCTTTGGTGGAAACGGCGTTCTGTAAGGGCAGCCTGATCAGTGCAAAATACTGTGGAGCAGGCTGTGACTGAAAGTACTCCTCAGGTTTGCCCACCAACGCAAGATCAAGATTTCTCTGCTTGCCTGGACGTCTATGACACACTTGCAAGTGATGAGGAATCACCAGAGATGCCTCTCACACCTATCAGTGATGACCCTTAACTCTTCGGCAGGACCCTATGAAACACAACCAGTTACACAGGCCGATGCTGTAAGCATGCGCTTTTGACATATCGACCTTGTTTTTGTGTTTACCTGTAATATCAGTCAGGCTGTCTACATTGAGCAGTGCGTTAAATACTTGACAGCCTGCCTCTCTTTTGCAAACACCGCAGGCATGCCAAACAGAACCGGAATCCCGATGAAGCCTGGTTATCCTCCTGTCAGCGACAAATGGGTCTGAGGCATCAACTCAAGTTTTTCACATGGAACAATGTGACAAGGTACAGTTATCACTACACATTTGGTGGGTTCATCTTATACTTACTGTTGTCTTGGCTTTCGTCAAAGTGTTTGTTGCAGTAATTTATAGACAGACCTCTGAAGAACGCATTGAAGCATGCGTTCCTCGTCACAAAAATATTTAAATAACTGTCATAGTGGGCAAAAGCGGCCATTTTGCTGCATGCCGTGGCCGTGGATATTACAACACTTCATAGCTAATGCAGCGTATACTGTAATGCCTTCATATGGTATGTCACATCACCACGTATATTGCATTAACTTGCTTGTATTTGTACCAAATGTGGTGATAGGCATCGTTTGTCACCACTACTGCAAAGTTCTCTTCCTCGTCATGTAGGCACCACTAGTGACTTTATTGAAGCACAGTTGTACATGTTTCATCACATGACATATCATTATTGATGCCACACTGATCAATGACGCAGGCCTCCTAATATGCGCTCTCCTAAGCCCATGAACAATGGCCACTTATAAGCAACTTCATTTTCAGAGAATTGTCATTCCAACTGTATATTTATTAAAAATGACCTGAAAGTGCACAGTGAAGCTTACTGCATGAATTGTTTGCTAAAGAGCGAACTAATCGTATTTGTACCAATCGTGAAAAGACAAGAGAGCAGCGGCAAATACATGTGAAGTACAGCCTGTAAGCTAACTTGTCACAAAGCCCACTGGTACAAGCATCCATCTGGGGAAGAGGTACAGAAGAGGAGCTGCACAACCGAATGCCGAATTCTGCTTCTCCCCCAGAAGGATCCTTCTCCACTTCTCTCTTCCCCAATGAAGACGGGCAGTTAGCAGCAAGGGGATGGAGAGAACTAAATTAATTAGCACAACTTTTTTTTCAAGACATGCTTGCCGTTGCAATTTTGTCGCTGACTATAGCTTCCTCTGCAATACCATTTTTATTCTCTTTATGTACGTAATCCGGCGCTTGATTTCTACTGTCTATTTGCTTGCCATGTCATCTAAAAGACGGCAGTGCGTATAAATAAGTATGATGTGAAGGATCCATGCTTTGTAAGTCTAGACTTGCTTGCAATACTGTAAATGTAAAGTTCATGTATATTTACAAGAAATTTAATGTAAACAGTTTACTAAGTTGGGTATGATAGCATGACTGGTAATATTCACATAACATGAGGCAACACAGAGATTGACTAGCAGCTATTGGAGAGATTTCTTACTTTCTGAGCGTGATCTGTTTCAGAATAGCTATGTCACTCTATGGAGAGTTGGGAAAGGCTACATTATAGTCCCAAGTTTGCAAAATATTTGCTTATTAAGGCTGTATTTCAAGTGTTTTCTGTTGCTTTTGTAGGTCACTGGGACTGATGGAAGCACAAGAGGAAATGTGAATTCTTTGGATTGGAGACACTTAAGCAAAACGAGACTGCTTTGCGAGATATATGTGGGGTCACCATGCAGGTCTTTAGTCTTTCGCTCAATATTCAGCCAGATCCTAGCTACCGAAGCACAGATATGACCCGCGAGGACAAGCTTTGTCTTTTTTTAGCGAAGCTTAAGCTTGGGGTAAGCTTCAATGCTATGTCTACGATTTTCGGAGTGGCTGCATCAACTAGATCAAGTGTATTTAAAAAAACGCTCGACATACTTAGCGCAGCCTTGAAAGAGTGGGTATCTGTGCCACCAAGGGCTATCATCAAGCAGTGCATGCCACAGCCATTCAAAGAAAATTATCCAGACTGCACATTTATTATTGACTGTACAGAAGTTCGAGCTGAAAGGCCATCAAATCCCGACTGCCAGCACATACTCTATTCCAATTACAAGGGAAGTTCTACCTTGAAGGTCCTTGTCGGTATAATTCCAAATGGAATGATAACCTTCATGTCAGAGGTATATGGTGGGCGGTAGGCTAATTCCTTTATTACCCAAGACTCTGGTCTTCTTAATCTTATACAAGAAGGGGATATTATCTTGAGTGATAAAGGGTTTCCACGCATCCGGACAGATGTTAAGGACAAAGACGGAGTCATATGATGCCTCCCTTCAATTCTGGAGGTGGTCAACTGTCTCAAGAAGACATGGATGGAACATATAAAATTGAATCTGTGCGTATCCATGTTGAGCGGGTTATTCGCAGACTGAAAGTATACAGGATCCTGCGCAACACAGTACCCTTAACTTTGGTGTCGCACATGGACAAAGTGTTCTCGGTATGTACTGCCTTGGTCAATATGCAGCCACCAATAACTAAAAAGAAAGAATGCGTGCATTGTTTGTAATGCTTTGTGAGTGAGTTCTGCATGGAAATTTTGTGTGTGAATATAGTTCCTAAAGGAAATTTAACGATGCGTAAATCAAGATTACCAGTGTTATTTGTCTTGCACAGATGCTAGCAGAGTACAACTTACAAATGTGGCATCATAATGCACCAGCGCATTTGTTTCTGCACAGCTAAAAAAGAACTTTATTGAAAGATCATGTAGTTTATTCACTCGTAATGGTTTCTTTAGTTGTGCATTGGATGCACAGCATAATTAAGTTAGCTTATGGTGCCCTGCAATATTACTTTGTGTCTGCTGTATGCACAATGATTTTGTTTGCAATGGCTTGCGATTTCAATAAATATTTCATTTATCAGTGCAGTCATCATCTAACTGTTGCCATGTATTGTGCCTCAAACCCCAATGTATACATTAAACAAACTAGCCAGCTTGCCATCTGCTATCTCTAACCTTCTTGCATATCACATTAAGTGTTTCTTGATGTATTGTTTTTCAGGTATGTATGAGCAAGCTTCTAGAATAGACTAACAATGGGAGTATTTGGCTTAGGCATTTAATTTCAGTCATATGAAATACCTAAAGTTTATAAAATGCTGTAACCTGAAGCATTCCAAGTATAGTCCATTCTTGCAATGCCAACTGTGTGTAGTAATGCAATTTTTAAGACAAAGACAAATGTTTATGTGATTTGTTTAAAAAAAAAACCTCTCTGCCACGCGCAGGTGGCAAATGCAAATTGGCATCATTAACAACATTGTAGAATTAAAAATACTGCATGTATGTTGCCCTACATCTTAAGTTCATGACACATCTTCACAATTTAATCGATTTAACATAGTTGAAGTTAAACATGTAAAGGTAATTTCATACTTTATTAAGACTAGCTTCAGCAGCATTAAAACATTGAATACTAAAGTAACTGCAACTTCTATATCCACAAAGATGTAATAAAATATTGCATACAGACTACATACATTGCATACATAAAGGCACTGTAGCCACATTTTAAAAGCTCTGGCATATCTGTGCCCAGTCAACGGGTATTCAGGGAAAACAAGAGAAGGCGGGAGATGGGAATTCAAGACGATGAGCAAAAGGAGAACAAAGTGAAAGCAGGAGCCAACGTTTCGACAAGTGGGCTTGAAAAAGACAAGCCCACTTGTCGAAACGTTGGCTCCTGCTTTCACGTGAGCATACGCACATATTAGATATTTTTTTCTACCTGGATGGACCAACTTTAAAAGCACCACAAATGATAAAATAGATAAATGCACATGTTTTCTCGAACTACCTGACGTTACAAAGTATTGCATATAGGTTAGACATGTTAAACATTATATTGAAGAAACTGCATTCATATTTTCAAGGCTGTGGCCTAGCCGTGCCAACTCAACTGATTGTAATGCAGACCTAAACACCACCTGGATGCAGTAAACCCTATAAACATCGCAAATGATAAAATAAATAATTGCAAGTATTGCCAACAGTGTGACACAAATATATTGCATGTAGACCAGACACACAAATCTTTATGAATGCGCTGTACTCACATTTTTCAAACCTCTGGCATGTCTCATGCCAACATTATAAGACACTTCCACTTTTCCTACCAGTATGTAGCAAACAAACAAAAAGATCACACATAACAGAGACGAATAAATGCAAATGTTTCCAACAGAGTTGCATGGCACTAAAATATTACATGTTGACTAAAAATATTACACATTCAAATTAAAATAAAAACACTGCACTTTCAAAGCTCTGACAAGTACCGCGTGGACTAAAAGACTGCACTTTAGAACATCCTTTTTAACTTTTAAGATGCATATACCACTAAGCATTTTTAAAGCAAACTGAAAATATCACATTATGAGATCACAAGCATTTTGTGGATATGATGCTATGGTAGAGTCCAGCAATACTCGACAGAATATCTTTTTAGATTGTGGACCCAGACGGAAAAGCTCACGATAGAAACAGGAGAAATACTGCTAGAACAAAGCAGGAATAAAAAACTCGAAATAGAAATGCTCCATTTTAGGGATGAGCTCCCACAAAAACACTTCATTCCTCTTCACAGAAACTATGACAGACTGATTTTGACTGTACACAAAGAGCAAAGCTTTCTGTAAATGAAGAATATACATTTGGACCTGCAAGTGAGTTTAGTATTGATGTGACTTTCTTAATCCAATTATATCATCAATGAATATCAAATATGGAAGCTCACAGTGCCATTCTTTGTACTTAATAAATGGTGAATCCTTAAATTTATATGTCCACTTGATTTCAATCAGGACACTCTCATAACCGAGCTGTACAAGTCCGTCAGGGCTGCAGCACAGCCAAGGTTGCTCAGGAAGAACCACCAGTCCAGTCTAGAGAATACAAAGATATAACAATGAGGTTTGGGAGTAGTGCTATGTTCACAATACAATTTGTGTGCTTTCATTGCTTTACATAAAAAAGGAGTCCTACCTGCACAATGCTTGCTCCAAGCCCCCTTTCCAGGTCCTCACGTGCTGTGCCTCCGGTTCTAATTCCTGTAATGATATTTTTGTGAGAGTACTATACAAAATCAGTACTAATGGTTTTCTGTATAATACAATAAAGGCACATCACACTAGTCAAGTGCGGCCACGATTATTCTTTCCATTTGGGTAATGTGTAGGAAAAAACACACCATAGCCCATGGCAGCACTCTTGTAGGAGCCGGATTTCAGAAATTGCTGAGCAGCTTTTTGAAGCCCTTTTTCATCCCTTTTTGTACGAATCAGGTGTGCCTTGGCACTGCTGATGCGAAGCCTCCTCTCCTGATGCCACCTTCATATTGTGAAACACTAAATTTGTCACTCCTGACCATTATATGCCCTCAACCTCTAAAACTTTCTTACATGCCGTGTACAGCTTGATTGTTCTTGGGTCAATAAAGATAAGTGACATGGGATTTGCTCGAGAGTTATTTTTTCTTTGTACTTTTCTCTGTGATGAGAATTCATTTCAACCAAGAAATCTCTTTCCTGGCTTGTCCCATCTTCCAATACATTCAGAACATGGTACCCAGGCCGGTGTGACATTTGTTTGAGAAGGTTCTCAAGGGTATCTTTCTCTGCGGCCTTCGATACCTGCTCAACAACACAGTCGAGCACCTCTCTGCAAATAAGCTCATCAGCACTGAGCTCCATCAACTTGAGCACTTCTTGTAGGGGCAGTCTATCCCAGGGTAGTTCATCAGTGTTGTTCTTGGCACACTTTTGAAGGCTGGAGCTGTTGATTCCTTACCTGTTGCACAGATTAGGAGACAACAGATGACGTGTATTGACACATCTTGGTTCCAATTTAAATGTGTACATAAAGTCAGCTGTATGTTCTATGACTCAAGACTAAGATACCTTAACGTGTGGAACTAGATTGAGCATAGCAACGTGCGCTAATAAAATGAATGTTATTAAAAAAACAAAATTATATTTACAATTATAGCTCAGCAGCTTGTGTGTGTACCACTTTCTACTCGGAGCCTTTTTCCTACTGTGGGCAAAACTTTTATGTTGTGCCACATTGATGTGAATGTTGTCACGCAGCACAGTCTTCAAACTTACGAGGGAATACTTCTGATAAGTGTTGTGATCGCTGCGTCCGGTGCTTCGCGCTGGGCTTTCCCCACTGCTGAGGTCGGCTTGTGCAGCTGTCCTCCTCACAGCTGTTGATGTAGAGGCATACAGCCACTGCATGCTTGCACTGAACCCGTACACCAGCAATGCAAATGCACTTGCCGCAGGAAATCCGGAGCTCTTGCTTGAGGGGGCGCGAGCGCGATAGCTGCAAAAAAGGGGGAAAAATGCATTGGCCGTTGTTGCACGTATATTAGTTTTCTAGCACAAAGACACAGCGAACTAGCTCTCACTGTGCGAGCAGTTATAGCCCGGTCACGGGGTGCACATTCGATCGCGACCAAGATAATATTTCTCGACAGCGACTAGCACTTTCCCGCAGATTGTTCAAATGAGCGAACTGCGATTGAAGACCTTCATAACTGTCAAAAGTGAACCGTGTGACTGCGGTATCAATCAAGTTTGTAAAAAAAAAGTGTGCCCGTAAAACAGCGCATGCGAAATCGTGATACCAACGTTCGCCATACATTACCCAAAAAATAATTATAGGTTAACTGATAGAGTATCGTACGTGCGCTTGGTCAGGTGCTACTAAGGTTAAAGATCTCAACTAAAGACTGTCACTGCGTCAGGACCGATTAAGAGGAAGCTTTAGCTTGGGCCCAACTCCAATGCCGCCTATTCAAGTACATGTAAAATGCAGAAACACTTTCTGAGACAACGCCTGTATGGATTTTAATGAAATTTGTTGCATTTGAGCGAGAGAGTCACATTCTAGTGACTGTTGGAAAGGGAACTTTGATTTATAGCCTGAAATGTTTTAAAGAGATTTTGAAAATATTGTGAGTATGAAAAATATAAAGCACGAAATTTACAAACTCGTAGCTCTGCATCCAGAACTGATATCGCAGTTCAGTAAACTGCATCGATTAATTAGACCACCCAAAGAGGACACATCTGATATGACAGTTTGTATCTTGCGTGAATTCATGAAATTGTTTACAGAGGTATCGCAAAATCACTACTCACATATTACTTGTTTTTCTTTTGGTGCCAAACATGGCTCTTTTAGAGCCATGTGTAATATAACAATTTTGTCCGCTTTAGATGTACTATCCGCGAAGCTCTGCACATCTCTGTAAGGTGCCTTGTGGTGGTCTCGTGCTGACGATGCCCTCTCGGTGAGCGCATATTTCCCCCCCCCCCCCCCCTCATCTTTTAAGAGGTTCAATACATACAAGCATTTGTCTCGCAAACCAGGTTTTTTTCAAGGGAATTTTCCACGTCTCAGTAATTTCTCTCGTCGTATTCGAGTGCTGATTGCCGTGTTATAGTTTGTTTACGAAGCTTTCCCTCAAGTCTAAATATTTTAAGGCAGTTTGTCGTGTGCGTATCATGGCCACGCACGCTTATATCGCCTTCCGTTTCTCTACCACGGTTGCGCTTTAAAACCACGGCGCTGCAGGTTTGCTTCAGAGACTTTCCTTTCCTTCCCACTTCTCCGCCCTTAAACTGGCTCTCTCAACTACTACACGCAGAGACAAAGCAACAGCGCGCGCATTAGATCCCATAGATGAGATGAATATTTACAATTATTATTAGGGTTATAATTATATTCGAGTGCTGATTGCCGTGCTATCGTTTGCTAACGAAGCTTTCCCTCAAGTCTAAATATTTTAAGGCAGTTTGTCGTGTGCGTATCATGGCCACGCACGCTTATATCGCCTTCCGTTTCTCTACCACGGGTGCGCTCTAAAACCACGGCGCTGTAATTTTGCTTCAGAGACTTTCCTTTCCTTCCTTCTTCTACGCCCTTAAACTGGCTCTCTTAACTACTACACACAGAACAAAGCAACAGCGCGCGCATTAGATCCCATAGATGAGATGAATATTTACAATTAGTATTAGGGTTATAATTATATTCGAGTGCTGATTGCTGTGCTATCGTTTGTTACCGAAGCTTTCCCTCAAGTCTAAATATTTTAAGGCAGTTTGTCGTGTGCGTATCATGGCTACGCACGCTTATATCGCATTCCGTTTCTCTACCACGGGTGCGCTTTAAAACCACGGCGCTGCAGTTTCTGCTTTTCTTTCCTTTCTTCTTCTCCGCCCTTAAACTGGCTCTCTTAACTATACTACACGCAGAGACAAAGCAACAGCGCGCGCATGCGATCCCATAGATGAGATGAATATATATATATATATATATATATATATATATATATATATATATATATATATATATACATCTATATGTATATAGAAAAGTATCAGTCATAGCTCTCGTAGTATAGCCCTCTGGGCCATTTCCTTTTTTTTTCTTTCGAAAGTAGTCCTATTAGGATTATTATAATTACACGAAGGTATTTCGCCCTCGTCAGCAGCCGTCCTTGGTATAGTTATTCTGGCGGCTAGCTTCCCACGCTATGCGTGCCGCCATCGCACCTGGTTAAGCTTTTCCTAGACGCTAGAGTTATGCTTTGTCCGCGCAACCTTGAGCGATCGGAAAGCGCGTTTTCCCCTCTTGGCCGGCGGAGAGGGGAGGCTTCGTTCCGGCCGCGAAGCTCTCCACATCTCTGTAAGGTGCCTTGTGGTGGTCTCGTGCTGACGATGCCCTCTCGGTGAGCGCATATTTCCCCCCCCCCCCCTCATCTTTTAAGAGGTTCAATACATACAAGCATTTGTCTCGCAAACCAGATTTTTTTCAAGGGAATTTTCCACGTCTCAGTAACTTCTCTCGTCGTATTCGAGTGCTGATTGCCGTGTTATAGTTTGTTTACGAAGCTTTCCCTCAAGTCTAAATATTTTAAGGCAGTTTTCCTAGCCTCTAAAGCCGCTCGAGTTCGCTCTTCTCCTCGAGCGGCCATTTTTCCTAGAAAGTATGCCTTCCAACTTCCACGTAAGTGTGAGGCTCGGAGCAGGAGCTGTGGCGCTTGAAAGTAGCCTGGGGCCTGACGAACCAACCGACTGAGCTATCTTTCCGGGCAACATCGAAGGGTCACGAGTTCAAATCACCTGTTATGTTCCTTTTTTTTTCGCCCCTTTTTCTTTCTTTTTTTTTCTTTCTTTTAATGTCTTTTCCTTTATTTTATCACTGTACGGGAACCTTCCTAAAAAAAAAAAGAAAGATATATATCTTCAAATATGTATGGCCTCACCTGTGCAGGTCATAAATACCAGGTTCTCTAGCCGAGTGCCATCCATGCGGTATAACCGAGCTCAGATTGGTCCACCTTGACTGATCAAATAGGGCACCACTGTAGGTTAAATGAGGCGTACAACTCCTGCGGGACCCGCCGTGGTTGCTCAGTGATTATGGTGTTAGACTGCTGAGCACGAGGTCGCGGGATCGGACCCCGACCACGGCGGCCGCATTTCGATGGGGGCGAAATGCGAAAACACCCGTGTACTTAGAATTAGGTGCACGTTAAAGAACCCCAGGTGGTCGAAATTTTCGGAGTCCTCCACTACGGCGTGCATAATCAGAAAGTGATTTTGTCACGTAAAACCTCATAAATTAATTTTTAATTTAACTCCTACGGGGACGGTAGAGTATCCGTCTCCAGTGCAAGAGGACCGTGATTCAAATCCCGGTGCCGCGCAATTCTCCACCGGAAAATACAAAAAAAAAACGTGTGTTGAGAAAATTGCACAAACAGGCCTGGAGTGCGGCCTGATCCCGGTGACCAGAACCGGTAACGCACTCTCTCACCAGAGCAGGATTGGCCACCCTGGTGCAGTACTTGGCCACAACCTCCTATATGAATACAACAATCGAACCCCGGCCCTGAGTCCCCAGCAGCCGCGAAGCAACTGACCACGGCGGCGGTCAGATCTGTGACGCTGCAGAGGGTGCTAAGAATACCGGGCTCCGGACAGGCCGCCATTGGAATCTGAGCCTGGCAACGTTTACCGTTAGAACGCTATCTAGTGAGGCGAGTCTAGCAGTGTTATTGGAGGAATTAGAGGGTAGTAAATGGGATATAATAGGGCTCAGTGAGGTTAGGAGGACAAAAGAAGCATATACAGTGCTAAAAAGCGGGCATGTACTGTGTTACCGGGGCTTAGCGGAGAGACGAGAACTAGGAGTCGGATTCCTGATTAATAAGGAAATAGCTGGTAACATACAGGAATTCTATAGCATTAACGAGAGGGTGGCATGTCTTGTTGTGAAACTTAATAAGAGGTACAAAATGAAGGTTGTACAGGTCTACGCTCCTACATCTAGTCATGATGACCACGAAGTCGAAAGCTTTTATGAAGACGTAGAATCGGCGATGGGTAAAGTCAAAACAAAATACACTATACTGATGGGCGACTTCAATGCCAGGGTAGGCAAGAAGCAGGCTGGAGACAAGTCAGTGGGGAATATGGCATAGGCTCTAGGAATAGCAGAGGAGAATTATTAGTAGAGTTTGCAGAACAGAATAATATGCGGATAATGAATACCTTTTTGCGCAAGCGGGTTAGTCGAAAGTGGACGTGGAGGAGCCCGAATGGTGAGACTAGAAATGAAATCGACTTCATACTCTGCGCGAACCCTGGCATCATTCAAGATGTAGACGTGCTCGGCAAGGTACGCTGCAGTGACCACAGGATGGTAAGAACTCGAATTAGCCTAGACTTGAGGAGGGAACGAAAGAAACTGGTACACAGGAAGCCAATCAATGAGTTAGCGGTAAGAGGGAAACTAGAGGAATTCCGGATCAAACTACAGAACAGGTATTCGGCTTTAACTCAGGAAGAGGACCTTAGTGTTGAAGCAATGAACGACAATCTCATGGGCATCATTAAGGAGTGCGCAATAGAAGTCGGTGGTAACGCCGTTAGACAGGAAACCAGTAAGCTCTCGCAGGAGACGAAAGATCTGATCAAGAAACGCCAATGTATGAAAGCCTCTAATCCTACAGCTAGAATAGAACTGGCAGAACTTTCTAAGTTAATCAACAAGCGTAAGACAGCGGACATCAGGAACTATAATACGGGTAGAATTGAACAGGCTCTCAGGAACGGAGGAAGCCTAAAAACAGTGAAGAAGAAACTAGGAATAGGCAAGAATCAGATGTGTGCGTTAAGAGACAAAGCCGGCAATATCGTTACTAATATGGATGAGATAGTTCAAGTGGCTGAGGAGTTCTATAGAGATTTATACAGCACCAGTGGCACCCACGACGATAGTGGAAGAGAGAATAGCCTAGAGGAATTCGAAATCCCACAGGTAACGCCATAAGAAGTAAAGAAAGCCTTAGGAGCTATGCAAAGGGGGAAGGCAGCTGGGGAGGATCAGGTAATAGCAGATTTGTTGAAGGATGGTGGTCAGATTGTTCTAGAGAAACTGGCCACCCTGTATACGCAATGCCTCATAACCTCGAGCGTACCGGAATCTTGGAAGAACGCTAACATAATCCTAATCCATAAGAAAGGGGACGCCAAAGACTTGAAAAATTATAGACCGATCAGCTTACTGTCCGTTGCCTACAAAGTATTTACTAAGGTAATCGCAAATAGAATCAGGAACACCTTAGACTTCTGTCAACCAAAGGACCAGGCAGGATTCCGTAAAGGCTACTCAACAATAGACCATATTCACACTATCAATCAAGTGATAGAGAAATGTGCAGAATATAACCAACCCTTATATATAGCTTTCATTGATTACGAGAAAGCGTTTGATTCAGTCGAAACCTCAGCAGTCATGGAGGCATTACGGAATCAGGGTGTAGATGAGCCATATATGTAAAAATACTGGAAGATATCTATAGCGGCTCCACAGCCACCGTGGTCCTCCACAAAGAAAGCAACAAAATCCCTATAAAGAAAGGCGTCAGACAGGGAGATACGATATCTCCAATGCTATTCACAGCATGTTTACAGGAGGTATTCAGAGGCCTGGTGTGGGAAGAATTGGGGATAAAAGTTGATGGAGAATACCTTAGCAACTTGCGATTCGCTGATGATATTGCCTTGCTTAGTAACTCAGGAGACCAATTGCAATGCATGCTCACTGACCTGGAGAGGCAAAGCAGAAGGGTGGGTCTAAAAATTAATCTGCAGAAAACTAAAGCAATGTTTAACAGTCTCAGAAGAGAACAGCAGTTTACGATAGGTAGTGAGGCACTGGAAGTGGTAAGAGAATACATCTACTTAAGGCAGGTAGTGACCACGGATCCGGATCATGAGACTGAAATAACCAGAAGAATAAGAATGGGTTGGGGTGCGTTTGGCAGGCATTCTCAAATCATGAACAGCAGGTTGCCACTATCCCTCAAAAGGAAAGTGTACAACAGCTGTGTGTTACCAGTACTCACCTACGGGGCAGAAACCTGGAGGCTTACGAAAAGGGTTCTGCTGAAATTGAGGACGACGCAACGAGCTATGGAAAGAAGAATGATGGGTGTAACGTTAAGGGATAAGAAAAGAGCAGATTGGGTGAGGCAACAAACGCGGGTAAACGACATCTTAGTTGAAATCAAGAAAAAGAAATGGGCATGGGCCGGACATGTAATGAGGAGGGAAGATAACCGATGGTCACTAAGAGTTACGGACTGGATTCCAAGGGAAGGGAAGCGTAGCAGGGGCGGCAGAAAGTTAGGTAGGCGGATGACATTAAGACGTTTGCAGGGACAACATGGCCACAATTAGTACATGACCGGGGTAGTTGGCGAAGTATGGGAGAGGCCTTTGCCCTGCAGTGGGCGTAACTAGGCTGATGATGATGATGATGATGAGATGTACTATTGGATGCAATTTATGAAACGGTGACATCGTTTTTTTTGTTGTTGTTGCTGAGTTACAGAGTTGAAAACATTACACTTTAGTTTTCAGAGAATATTGATTTTTGCAAATTTTTATAATTAAATTGACAAGATAAATCGAACATTCGCAACAAATAGTGACTAGATTTTAACTTTTCCTTTTAAGTGCAACAAACCTCATCAAATTTGGTGCAGCAGTTGCCGAGAAAACAATTTCTCATTTCCCATGTATTTAAATAGAAGCCCCAGAGACAAAAATCAGGAGCACATGGTACACACAGCAAATTAAACAAAACAGGAATGTAATTTTAAATGTGCAGAACATTATGCTTACCTCTAACTCCACGTCGTAAACAATTTCGTCTTTCACTTGGGAAATGCGCTTCGCCCTGACGAGGACGATGTCGTCTCCGATAAGCTGCTTCGCGTCACTTATATGGCTAAGCAGACGCTGCCCTTTCGCTACATTGCAGCCACGAAAATATTCGTCAAGCGCACCGATATTCTTAAAACCAAACAGAAGCGTGTACGTCGTCCTTCGAATAAAACGTCCACGCACACACACACGTAGGCGCACACCACGCGCGGTATGAAATGTGCTCAAACACGCGCAGTGCAAGAGGCAATCTAGGTGGTGCGAACGAGAGATGGGAGAGGCGTACCACCCGCTAGTTGAAATTTGTCCCACATGCGCCGCTCTCATGCCATCGCAGCAGCGCCGCTCGCGGTGCCGTTCTTGTCCATACACGCACTCGCACGCACGTATATGCAACAACGGAGGCACTAGCACGCGCACACTCTCTCTCCCTCGCACGCAAGCACGCACACACACACACACACACACACACACACACACACACACACACACACACACACACACACACACACACACACACACACACACACACTGCCTCGCGCTTACACACGTTATGTCCCCCTCGCACACACACACTCTGTCTGTCTCCTTCGCACACAAACGCACTTTCCATCACACGCATGTACACATGCGCGCACGCACGCACGCACGCACGCACACACACACACGCACACACACACACACACACACACACACACACACACACACAATGAGTAGGCACAGACATCCATGCGCACAAAACACGCACACATTTGTACGCACTCGTGCATGCTGAAACTCGAAAACGCACGTTGGCACGCGTACACGTCCACACACGCGCCCACACCTGCACCGCAAGCGCACGCAGGCATGCACACACGCCGCGAACGCTCACACCCGCATGCACGCACTCGCGCTCATGCAAACTCAAATACCTAGGCACACGCCCGCACACCCATACACAGAGCGCACACGCGCATACAACTAACAACCATATATATATATATATATATATATATATATATATATGTATGTATATATATATATATGTGTGTGTGTGTGTTTGTGTGTGTGTGTGTGTGTGTGTGTGTGTGTGTGTGTGTGTGTGTGTAGGTAGGCCCAAGACATGCACACGCATAACTAACTCGGTTCCCTCTCAAAAACCTGCCGCGTGCTAGCAGACTTCATAAATCTCCCTCTACCGTTAGCGTTTCAATGCCAACTCCAATCAGTCGTTTTCCGGTTTAAATTTGGCGCTTCTTCAAGTCAATGTGCCCTCTGCGGGAGGGTGCAAAACGATTCCATCCTGTCGTGGGACTTCACCGCCCCTGTCTGACCTGCTTGAACTGCTTTAACGCACCACCAATGTTCCAACTAAGTGCCCAAACGCATATGTTGTTAGAAGGGACTACCTTCTTGTTGTAATCAGTTGAAACTTTTTGACCCTCGGCCCATATTCTGAAATATAACTTTGAAAAAAAAAATTTGCCCATTGAGTTACGCTTGTGCATTGTTGTGAAGTTCCAAAGGAGAATGTCCAGAATTCCTGGACATGCCATAGAAAGAGTCAGCAACCTAACATATTCAGGTGTTGCATCAGACCATCATTTCAACGGGAAAATGTATGTCGACTGGCTGTGCAAGAATCTCGGCACTGCGTGCCTCACGCTTTTCAAATGTCGCCCTTTCTTTGACGTAGCGACTTTGATCTATTTTGCCCTATATCATAGTTACCTATCTCATTGTGTAGAATCTTGGGGCCATACGTACGGTTCTTACCCAAACCCACTCGTAGTCCTGCGAACACGCGCTATCCGTTTTATGTCAAACTGAAATAATGTGACCTCTTCTGAGCCCCTCTTTTCTCAACACCAATTCATGCTTCCACAAGTGCTAATAAATTGTGAAACTACGATGGTGCACAACGTTTTAACTAGCAATGCTAGTTAGCAATGCTAGCAACTAGTTCAGCTTTTATGCCTTTCCGTTTCGGAGTCTGAGCCTGAGTCTCTATACCAGACATGCATACCTAGGTCCATGGCTTAGGAGAAGGGGAAAAAAGCCGCTAAGTCGCAGCTTGATGGTGCTCCCTTATCCGCAGTATACATCGGTACAGCGTTACGCACAAAAGCATAGACTGCACAAGGCAAAGCCATATACAAGGAAGACTCAAAAACGAAGAACTCGCGGCGCAGCATAAAATGAACCCTAAAACAAATGGGGTAACATCTCATTGCAGGCATTTAATACAAACAAGAGAGAAATAGTGGCAAGGCAATGTGCAAAGAATAAAATTAACGAAAGATGTTTCC
The DNA here is from genome assembly GCF_023375885.2 of Dermacentor andersoni. Taxonomy (NCBI): domain Eukaryota; kingdom Metazoa; phylum Arthropoda; class Arachnida; order Ixodida; family Ixodidae; genus Dermacentor; species Dermacentor andersoni. Next base: position 137,884,294 of record NC_092816.1, on the reverse strand, counting down.
AAGGGAATTATAAGAAATTTCACGGATCGAGGTGTAAGATAAGTCAAACCTGTCTAGTAAAGAAGGCAAAGTATATTTTGGAGTTTGAAAACCGTGGTTCGCACGTGGATGAGACACATACTAGTATTCATGCGCGTCGTGTAGGGTAGTAGTGAATGTTGGTGTGCAGGTTAGCAACTTCGAATGAAAATAATATGCCATGTTCAAACTTTGATCTATGTAGCTCTAAAGACGGTAATTGTTCATATTCGATAAGCGCATAATGCAATAGGTGGTGAACAGTGGTACAGAATGCGTTCTGCAAGTCACGGCAGCAGATTCTCTAAGTGCATTCTTCAGCATGACGGAGAACTTCACGATGTTTTTCTGTGTTGTACTGCCCCACACCAAGATCCAGTATTTGAATTTCAATTGAAATAATGCGTGGTACAACGCAAGCTTTGCTTTTGCAGGCAATAAATGATGAAATTTTCCCGTGATTCCAACTATATGGGCTAGTTTACCTTGCAGATTCTCGGTGATAGTATCCCGCCACATGAATACATTGAAATGTACTCCCAGCATTCGGACTGTGTAATTTATATAGCATTTCCTACTAAGGTAAGAGTAGTGCTGACACAAAGAGCTTGATTTTTAGCTCTGGAAAATGTGGCTTTAGTTTTGTTGGAGTTTATGAGGAGAGAACTTTTGATAGACCAGGAGCGCAACATATCTAAGATGTTAAGATGTTATTCACTTGTTTGGCCAAATCATTCGCATTAGTACCTGATCATAAGCTCGTGTCTTCTGCACATATAAATGTATATAGATCACGAGCTTATGATCAGCTACTAATGCGAATGATTTGGCCAAACAAGTGAATAACATCTTAACATCTTAGATATGTTGCGCTCCTGGTCTATCAAAAGTTATCTCCTTATAATATATATATATATATATATATATATATATATATATATATATATATATATATATATATATATATATATATATATATATATAAAACGCCGCCTTTTATAGTATTACAAGACGAGTAATGGCCGACAATAACCGCATATTGAACACGATCGCGCAAGTAACTAGATATTGAATTTAAGCAAATGCCTCGAATACCATAAGCTGGAAGCTTTCAGAGAAATGCTGATACTATTGTTGGCTCTGTGAAACGCTTTGGAGAGATATAGAAATATTCCTAAAGTAATTATTTTGTTTGCCATATTATTAAGAATAAGTTCTTTTTGTTCGAACAATGCAACATCGGTAGAAGATTTTTCTCTAAAACCAAACTGTTTACTGGTTATTAAACCACTTTTTTTTTAATTCAGAAAGGCGCACATAGGTCATTCGTTCTAATCCTCTGGAAAAAATTAGCAAAATAGATATGGACCTACATTTACTGAGAATTTTCTTAGCGCCTCCTTTACGAAGAGTGACCACTTTCGCCTTTTTCATCTCTGATGGAAAAATACCGTGACAGAGAGACAAATTATAAATATACGTTAGCACTGCGCAAATAACATCTACGATATATAATAAAAGTTGCTTTCTCAGCCAAAAGCGCCTGCGTATTTGCGGACTTTCATGCGCCTAAAAGCGGCTACTGCCTCATCGCAATCATACTCAATAAGGCCCATGGTATCATGTGCAGATTTTTCACGTAATCAGGAACAATAAGACCACGCTCGATTTTAGCAAGGGAGGTGAAAAAGTTGCTAAACCTGTCAGTTAAGTCTCTATTAGAATAGTTGACACCGCCAACTGTAATAGAAACAGGTGAACGTGATCGTTCGGAACTTAAAGATCATGTTTAATCTACTCCAGAGCATCTTTTGATAACTAATCCCTTCAAATAACTGTAAGTGTTATTCCTTCTTAATAAATTTGACGTTTAGTTTATTTCAGAACAAGAGGCTATGAATGTAGTATCTTCTTTAAGCCACTAGTAAAAGATGTGTGCAGATAAAGACGGCTTTCTAGTGTTAGCTCTTCTTTAGGAAACAATCTTCCTGTTCCGCTAAAGCAACATAAAGCTTTCCTCGTAATGCTTAAACGTTATTGCAAAGAAGTGTAATAGTTGTCGAAACTCTTAGGTTTTGTACGGTAATCTTGTATGCTGCTAATCTGATGTATAAAGGTGTCCTCTGCCTGTGCGTCATGTACTATTTCTGCATGGATTCATAATAGCATGATGCTAAGAATCCAGATGCTTCTCAACGTGTTTCTTGCGGGGCCTTTCTTTGTCTAATAAAAATTCAAATTCAATTAAAACAATTGCAATTCAATTCAAGAGACGGTCGACGGCGTCGGTGCGCTTAGTGCGCCTTCCTGGTATAGCGCAGGCAAAGCGACCATGTTTAAGCGCTCCGGTGGCATAGGCTAGCGACCCATACTGTGCGACGCCTGAGCCCGAACCACGAACCCCAGAACTGGATCACAACAGCTCGTGCAGATACGTGTTTCGGTTCACCAGCTGTTTCCCGGCATCACTTAGCGTCGTCTGCTAGGTCTCGTGCGCATCCTTGAGCGCCAGAGCACGCCACGGGAGCACGCCATGGCTTCCGCAGAAATGATTCGCATAATCAGTGCACCTGTGCTTGGAGTTGTCGATTACTTCGCGCGCGCTATCTGCTAGACTCCTGGTTAGCTCAGACGGCAGTGCGACCACCCCGCAAACGCGTTGGCCCCAGATTCGATGCCTGAACCAGGACAACTTTTTCTTAAAACTACGAAGCTGCCTTTCTGTGAAACCCGTATGGCCTTCCCTGGTAGCTTCGCGGTGCGTATACAGGTGGATGATAATCTTCCCTTTCATGATCTTTCCTCCACCTTGTGGACTTCCGCAAAACTGATTATATATATAAGGAAAAGTTCTGTAGGTCCGGTGCATATGTAGTTGAAGAAATAAAGGGGCACGCGTACAAATATTGCATTTTAAATGGTTTAACGTTTCGGCCGTGGCACGGCCTTCGTCCGAATATACTGCCGAAGGCCGTGTCACGGCCGAAGCGTTATATCGTTAAACATGCAATTTTCGTAAGTGTGCCCCTTTAACTATATATATATATATATATATATATATATATATATATATATATATATATATATATATATATATATATAGAACAGGTTTTCCTAGATGTCGTCGTAACCGTCCAAAAACATACAAACCGCTAAGTAGAGAGAAGCCGCCCCCCCCCCCCCCCCCCGAAAAAAGGTAAGCTTTCGCTTAGTATGGTTGAGTGGTCTGAATGTCCAGGAATATTAGCTGACTTTACACAATTTACAAATAACGCCGACAAGCTACTTCCTCCTAATAAGACGCATTTATGGCCCTTAGTACTAACTTTGCTGTTGCTTTATAGCAGTGTGATTTTGTCAGGACCAAAAGACTGCTTTAACGAAGCACTAAGCGCCGACAGAATGTCACAAAGACGTATGTTATTAGAAGGAAGTACCTTCTCGACGTTGGTAACGAATACTTGTTGGAACTGCACCGATCTATCGAGATACTTTTTTTTAAGTGCTGCCCATCCAGTTACGCTGGGATCTTGTCAGAAATTCCTGGATGTATGCTCCTGCTACAGTTGGCCATTCACTATTGGCCGGTTATACAAGAGCACAGCACTGCCCAGAAGTGTCGTTAGCTGCTACATAAAGTTAAAGGCAAATAAAATGCACGTACGCTTTTTTTCTGTTCTAAATAGAACTGCGTCCACTTTTATAGCGAAGCTGTTAAGGGCTACTTTCCCCACTATTGTGTCCGCATGTAGAAAAAAATCCCGAAGATAATGCAATGCCGGGACAAACCGCGATGTACGTGCAGTTCGCCATTAAGGGGCCCATATAGACAGCCTCGCTGGTCATCCCTTCTTTACGAGTGGAAGGGCACTGCATTTTTTTTTCTACGCAGCAATTAGTCCACTGTGCGCCTAAAGAAAGATCTTGTTGCGACGCGTCACGATGTACGTAATGTAACACAAATAAAACTGCGTCATTGGCGCCGCATATATTTACGAAAAATAAAAATGCGAAGAGGCCACAGCATGTCATATTTGCTACCACGCTGATCTGGCGCGCCAGGTTCACAGTCTCTCCCACGCACATACATACACGTATACGCACACGTACACTTCTCGTTGGAAAACACAGTTCGTGAGGTATGCAATTCTACGCCTTTGTCGTTTGCCTACAGATCCTCTACAAGCAGCTATTTAGCTTCACGTGAATAAATCTCGCGATCGGAAAAGAAAAGGCTAAAACACAGCATGGCGACCTTGAGTCCACAGGGAAGCTCCAACATCGTAGTGTTGCTTTAAACTCGGAGTTGTTCGCAGATACACGCATCGAAGGCCCTTTCCCCACAAAGCTTATACGCGAGGCGCAGCGAAGATGAAAGCACATCAGTGATCTTCATACACAATGTAACGAAATTAAAAATTGTTCAATGAACTTCGCGTAGACAACCGGACGAAAGAAAAAAAAAACTCAGTAAGCAAATGCCCCTTGTCCCTCTACCCCCTTCCTAGTCACCCTTTTATGTTGTGTGACTACGCCCATTCAAATCTGTATGCGTCCTAGGACATCGCAAAGCCCGCCTGCACAAGCGGCAGTGTTTTCAGCGCGGGGAAGACCACTTGGGCGAGCTGAGCGCCTGCTTGACAGGAAGCACTGCTAGCGCGGAGCTCATAGGTCTGCCCCTCCTCCTCTTCTTTCGCTTCGGCACCAGCGTAGTCTGCATGACGTCCAGGAGGTCCCTGCGCTTGCCGTCCATGTTGGTGACGGCCACGTCGGTAGCGCCTCTGACAGTCGTCTCGGGTAAGCTGAGGAGCACCAGCAGGCCTCCGAACACCGATACCGCCAGGACTGCGAAGCCGGCGTCCTCCCGGTCGACCTCCTGCAGAAGAGAGAGCAGCGAGGCGAACACGGCGCCGACGCGGCCGCACGTGTAGGCGCCACACATGACCGCGCTGCGCACCGACGAGGGGAACAGCTCGGCCATGTACAGGTAGTTGGTGGGAATCAGGGCGCTCGCCAGGCACTTGGCCGCGATGGCGAGCGCGTAGGCGACCTCGTGGGGCTCGGCGTACGTGGCGATGCCGTAAAGTCCGGAAACTCCGCCGAGGAGCGTGAAGAGCACGAGCATCAACTGCAGGCGTCCCAGGGCGTTGAGGGCCAGGTACATGGCCAGGTAGGTGGGTGCCAGGGCGGCCACGGAGATGACGCGCACCACCAGATTGCTGCTCCCGCCGAGCCTGTGGCTCCAGGTGAGCGAGTAGTAGGCCAGCATGGCGGTGAACGTGGTGACGAAGACCGCGGCGGCCCGGCCCCGCAGCGAGCCGGGGACCAGCAGCGCATTGGGCGCCACCGGCGAGTACGGCACGCTCGCCTTGTTCATCTCGAACTTGATCTGGTCGAAGGCCTGCTTGGCACGGATGCGGGACACGCCGTTCACCTTGGCGGCGGCGTAGATGACTTCCTCGGCCTCTTTCAGCCTGGACATTGAGAGCAGCCACATGGGCGACTCGTGCACGGCGAACGTGGCCGAGAGGAGCAGCAGGGTGGGCGCCACGACGAGTAACTGGAGCGGGAACCAGCCGATGCGGACGGCGGTGACGAAGACGAACAGCATCTCGACGAACAGGGCACCCAGTGAGCTGCCGAGACCCATGTAGAAGGTACGGTACTGGAGCGGCACCACCTCGAACATCAGGATCACCGTGATGATGTGAACGGTGCTGGCGCAGGCCGAGTTGACGAATATGAGCGCCAGGTAGAGGGGAAAAGCCTCGGCGAAGCAGCTGGCGATGGCTGTCGTCATGAGCACGAACGAGGCGACGATGATGACTGGCTTGCGACCCTCGGTGTCGGCCAGGTAGCCCATGAACGGGACCACTATGAGTGCACCGCTCATGAAGACACCGTTGCCCAGAGACAGGAGCCAGCTGCGATGGCAAACGAGGTTCCAGTAGCTGCGGGCACTCCTGTGCGCCTCGACTTCGTCGTAGTCCCAGGAGTCACACGGGACCGTCTCCGTGTCGTTGGGGGTGGCGCCGGGTCGCACGTACACTCGGCACTGGCTGAAGCGGCCCACTTCGTCGGTAGGGATGCCGACGTTCTTCCAGCGGGCGACCGACATCGCAGCGAGCTCGGGCGGCGGCCTGCACCAGTGGTCAACCGGGTCCGTGATGAGCGCTAGGACGTTGCTGTGGCAGAGTAGCACCATTTGCGCCACGATGGTGAAACCGAGGATGATCCTCTGGAAGTCACCGTGCCCGATAACGTTGGCGCCCTGCTGCACCTCCTCGCGGTCCGCGTCGGTGGCGACGAAGAGCGAGCCGCTGCCCAGCGTGCGGGCCGTCGAGGTGCAATCCAAAGCGTTGTTCCAGTTGCCTCCGCTTTTCATGGACGACACCGCCGGGGATACTGAGGGCTTCTGTGCCATCTGCTAGTTCCAGCGGGAGTTGTGTATACGTAGGCGGCTGGAGAATCCTGCTGGACGGAACTTGACAAATGGGCTCCGAACGATGTCAGCGCACGCGACGCGCGGTGTTCTACTTCTTGTCCTTCTTCTTCTAAGAGCGCACGCACAGCGATATATTTATTTGGAAAGAAAACAAAGAAATGGGCAAGCCCAACGCAGATGTTGTGAAGCGAAGCTTTCGTAAGAGCTTTATTCTATGCTGTACGACCAAAGGTGACGTCTACAATTTTGTTTAAGTACAATACACTCAACGTGTGGTGTCTGTGGTGGCAACTTTATTCGGATACAATATTCATGTTTTGGCGCTACACCGTTCACACGTTATGCCGAAATGCGAAGGAGTCTGTCGCACGCACATTGTTGGCCGCGGACGAAGGGGACATATGATGCTTGATATTGTGTAGGATCTTTCTTTCTGCCGCCGGTTCATTGCAGAAAGGAAAAGACTACTGGAAGCTTAAATTCGCAAACTTTAATTAAAGGAAACTGGTTTGGTCATGCTTTCAATCGGACATTCAGATTTGGCTTTTAGCCGCAAGGACGTGTTTGAGGCTTTTTGGGTTGTCATTCAAGCTACAAAAAGGTTATCAAATCTAATCAAATCAATTTTATTCATTACAGGCAAAGAAACGGTTACATTTTTGTTTTACAGACGAGGGTCCCAAAGTCGAAGACTGTAACCGGAACCATCGGTGGGTAATTATAAGAAAAGAAAATGACATAGGTGGCAGGACAGAAATAAAATTTATAGAATGTACACTAAGAGAAACGACGAGCTCTAGTGCAACAGCAAAAAAAGTTATTATGATTACAATGTACAGTAATACTAACAAAAAATAAAAATAATATCGGCCTACAACAGAACCTTTAAATTATGTAAAGAAGGAACAGAACAAAATAGAGAAAAATATAATCGGCAGGCCGAAATGAACATGAAGTAAAAATATAAGTGGGCTAAAAATATACATATACAAAATTTCAACAGACATAAAAAGCATGAGAATACATAAAAAGAAGCATTTATGAACAAAACGACTAAAGGCATCAGCAAGCATGTGAACAGCAAACCATAGGAGAAATAGTGATAATAAATAAAACATTTGGAACCATAATTGCGTCACTGCGTAAAAGGGAACTCTTTGAGGGATTTTTCGAAGGCATAGAATGATGTGAGTGATCTTATGTTTGATGGTAAGCGATTCCATAAAGATATGCCAATGAAAGATGATGTCAGTTTACCATAGTTCGTACGGACACGAGGCAGTAAAAAATTTCTGTTAATGGCAAACCTAGTTCTATTGTAGTTATGTAAATCATTTAGGTCAACGAATTCGTAAAGCAAATGGTTGTTAAGTAACTTGAAAAATACGATTGTTAACTTATATTGAAACAAGTTCACGGTCGTTAAAATGAGGTTTTGACGGAGCAAAATGGATGCATTTGACTGGCGAGGACTGTTAGTAATGATACGAATTGCTTGATTTTGTAAATGCTGAACTGATGACAGGTGGCAATTGTACGTGTTGCCCCAGGCAGCGATTCCATAGTTAATATGACTATGAATAAAAGCGAGGTAAAGTGATAAAAGAGCCTTGTGAGAAAAGAAGGCGCGTGATTTTATTAGAGCGTGAATGCCAAATGCCGTTTTTTTCTTAATATTGTTAACGTGGGAGTCAACTTTGAGGTTAGCGTCCAGGAGAACACCGAGGAATAGAACCAAGTCACCGGCTGGAATTTGATGAGCACCAAGTGTTAACGCTAGTGGAGAAGTTAGGACCCTGTGACCCCTATTGAATATGATATATTTAGTTTTCTCGGGATTAATAATAAGGTAATTACTGAGACACCATTCTATAACGTCAGTTAGCGCAGCATTTAACTTTGATGTTAATGAGATTAACGACATGTCTGATAATGATAAGGTGGTGTCATCGGCGTATAAAACGCAGTGAGATGAATGTAAAAGGTCGGGTAAGTCATTAATGTAAATAATAAATAGTAATGGACCGAGAATGGACCCCTGGGATACACCTAAGTTAATTATTTTAGTTTGAGAAAGGGCACCTGCTACAGAAACCACGTACTGCCTATCCAACAAATAGCTTTTTAATAGAGTTAAGCCGGGACCAGTAATACCGTATGCTTCAAGTTTAGTGAACAAAATGCTGTGGTTAATCGTGTCAAAAGCTTTGGTGAAATCCTAAAAGGCAGAGCCAACGAATTTACCACAATCTATAAATTTCTTAATAAAATCGGTTAAAGAGAGCAATGCTAAGCAAGTAGAACTTCCGGAACGGAAGCCGAACTGACAGGGATTATTTATAATAAATTTTTTCAAGGTAGTTATTTAAACGCTTAACTAATGAATGTTCAATAATCTTACTTAAAGACGAAAGAATAGATAGTGGTCTGTAGTTAGAAATTAGGTCTTTGGCACCCTTCTTAAATGCGGGAATAAGCTTAGCCTTCTTTAGACATAGAGGAAAAGTGCCGGATTCGAGAATAGGATCAGTTATGATACATATTGGTTCAGAAATAATATTAGCAACTAACATTAAATGGTGTGTGCAAACGTTATCTAAACCTGGGCTTGTGTTTTTCAGGCTACATATTGTTAAATACATCTCTGGAACAGTAACAGGGGAAAGAAAAAATGAGACAAGGTTGGCTGAGTGACTGGGTTGTTATTTATTTGTGACAGAGCAAAATAGTCGCTAAAGGCATTGGCAACGTGAGTGGGCTCGTGGTATGTTGTACCATTCAGGTTAATTTTAGAACAGTGTTCAGACGTAGAAGATTTATTCATGAATTATTTATTTATATCATTTATTCATGTGATCATGCTGATCACAGTAGTTCTCAATTCCCTTCAGTCTGAATCATTCAGTGAACCTTATTATTGTAATAATTCGAGTTACATTCTTTGTCTACTTCAGCCATTTTGAGCGTGGCATAATCTCTTAAGCCTACCCAGTAGCCTAAGCTACCATTTGAGCCACTAGGTATGCACCCGTGGTCGTGAGTGAGTGAGTGACAGAACTTTATGGTGATGATGCATCGTGGTCGTACCATCGCCGTCAATACAGTTTCGTGATCAGACTCTCGAAATGCCGTCGTCGTCATGCCTTCTGCTCCAATCCAGCGGCCCCAGTTGTCTATAATAGCTTGAATCACAACAGGTGTGCCCGCGGTCGTGAAGCCGTCGGGGTCATTCCGTCGTCATCACTCCAGCTTCGTCATTCAAATTTCGTTACGGCGTCGTCGCCATTCTGTCGTCGTCAACCGTTCTTCTTCATTCTATCAGCATTATGCTGTGTCATTCTGTCGTCATTATGCCGCCCTTGTCGTGCCATCATCATTGCGTCGTCGTCACACAATGACTGTCATGCATCTGTTGTCATACCGTCATCGTCATGCCTTCGGGGTCGTGCCATCGATGCTTCTCCAGCTTTGTCTTGCGACTCTCATCATACCGTGATCGTCGCGCCATTGCTGTCATACACTCGTCGCCATCCCGTTGTCCGTCTTCATTGCGTCGTCGTCATACGTTCGTTGTCATACCATTGTCGTGATGCAGTTGCGTTTGTTCGATATTCGACACTCTTTGACATCCGACTGTCGTTACGGGGTCGCCGTCACACAGCCGTCGTCATACCGACTTCGTCGATCTATCAACGTGATTCCTTGTTCGTCATACTATCGTAATTATGCTGTCGTCAATCAGTCGTGATTATGCAACCGTTGTCACACCATAATTGTCATGCCGTTACGGTCATGCCATAGTTCTCAAACCAGCTTCGTCATCCGGTTGTCGTCATGCCGTCGCTGTCCCGCCATCGTCGTCATACACTCATCGTCTTTGCCTGTCCTCGTGTCGTCATCGTCACGTTGCCATCCTTACAACCACGTCATCCCATGGTCATCATTTCGTCGTTGTCACACCGCATTTGTCCTTCCATCAACGGCATTCCTTCGTCATGATTCAACCCTCGTCACTGTGTCGGCCTCATACAGCCGTTGCCATGCCGCCATGCTCATGGGCGGCTTTGGCAAACGAGTGCCATATTAAAGCGGGACAATAGCGAAGTACGTAGCATATAGCGGAAGCAACGGAAGTCTCACAATGATCATTACAGATCTTAAATAGACATTACTTCAGAAATGGCGTTGTCGCTACATTGCTGGAATGCTGATCCCATTACCATTGACACTCATTGTGAAACTCATTTTGTTTAACTTGTAATTATTTATTCATCTTGTTCGAGTTTCTTCACACAATATTTTCGAACTTTGTATGTATGCACACACACACACACACACACACACACACACACACACACACATATATATATATATATATATATATATATATATATATATATATATATATATATATATATATATATATATATATATATATATATATATATATATATATATCAGGCGTTCCAGCTTCTTTGATTGGACCATCGTCCACTCTGCATACCTGCCATATGTTGAAAGATCATCATCATCATCATCACCACGCTTACTCAGGAAAGAATGCTCGTGAGATGTATACATGACAAGTGCAACACATATTTAGCGTGAGTGAAAGAACTTTATTGGAGGTCGGGCGAGGACGCGAACTCATCGCGCACCCGGTTTACATACACCTAAGTAGGGGGGGCTCGAATAGTGTTACCTCCAAATAGAATTCAATACGAATATTTGAGTAAAGCGACCTTCGAATATCGAATACAACATCGAAAATATTCTCATTTATAAACGAATAAATATATGATGTTTGTTGGTACTTTGTTAAAGAAATGGGGTTTACTTACACTACTTGGAACATACAAGCCATGCCGTCCACAGCTAGACATCCCGACGACCGAGGAGTCTGTCAATGAGTGACAACTGCTTTTCAACGCGGTAACGTTAAGGAGCCCGTGTCGCGGAAAATCGGGCGCCCGGCGTCGCACGTGGTATTGGCAAAAATATTTTCGAACCACATATACCCAGGCCTTCCATATGATGCAAGGAATTGACTGAACTAATTGAATAATTGAATTGAAGCACAGTGCGTTAGCGAACACCAAGTTTCATTTCCGATAGCTGATCACACAGTCTGTGTAGCGGGGCAGAAGCTGTAACGCTTTCGTATTACATTACATTACATTACATTACATATTATGTAACACGTGCGCTTTCGCCGAGGCAACGCGCGGCGCCGAAAGCGAGCTAACGCGTTCCTCCAGCGCAAACTGCTCCGCGAAAACAGTCCATACGAATCCCAGAGTCTGTTTATTTTCGTGTCGCATACCGACACTAGCGCCGCCTATATATTACATCCGCCAATTAAAATGTCATTTTGTAGCTCTTCCTGCATATTTCCCATGCGTTAACGTATAGTACATCCGGATAGAGGAATGGCCTTGTCGACAAAATCCTTACCCCTCCGTGGTGGCGCAGTGGTTTTGGGGTTGCGCTGCGCTGCGCTAAAGGCGCGGTATCGAATCCCGGCCGCAGCGGCCGCATTTCAATGGGGCTGGAATGCAAGAACGCCCGCGTACCGCGCATTAGACGCACGTTAGAGAAGCTCAGGGGGTCAATATCAGTCCCGAGTACGGCTTACCTCAAAATCATATCATGGCGTTGGCACGTTTACGTAGACCACAGACTGTGATTTAAACCAACGGGTCTCACAGCAGACGTGCGCTTGCGTCACCATTGAAATGGCGAAATCTCCGAAAACGCCGTTGGACACTAAGGAGAAAAATTATTTCTTCTGTATCAGCAAATTACCCTTCTGCAATATCAAAAACACCACTCTTAACCCGGTAAGACGCGTGGTAAGCCAGAAACAGCGCAATAGCAAAGGACGGGTGGCTACGCCTCCCTGAAGTTCGCGCACCAGCTGGCTTTGACGTCATGAAACGGCGAAGCGGTTTGCCTCTAATAGCGCCTTATAGGGCCCACCTAATTCTTTTCGCGGCAAAAACAGACTACGTTGTGTTCTAAAGGAGCCAAAGATTGAACTTGGCGAGTTTCGGGAACTTTTGCTGACTAACGCGGCCTAAATACGAAAAAAAGAAAAAAGAATACTTTGAACTTCTTGACGCCGCAGTGACTTACCAGCGTTGGGGTTTTGGCGCGAAATTCAAAAACAGAACCTTTGCCCTTCATTTTTTTCTCTTGCCATAACCACGCTATGGTTTCGAAATTAACGACAAGATGAGTTTTCAAAGAACGCTTTATCCGTCTAAACTGATGTTGCGTTTTTGCTTTAGTGGTGCTTCGAGGAGTCGCGGTATCGCTCTTCTTCGCATCGCCACACAGACGTGACCACGAAACGCGCAGCCCAAACAAGGAACGATTAGAAACGACAACCATTGCAGGAGCACTCCGAGTTGTCCACAATCGCATGCTCCACGCCGAGTGCCTTCGGCGCGATATGGCGCTCCCGCACATGCCGCAAGAACGCGGGATAGACGATAAGGGGGGCGGGGGGACGATCACACTAGACACTTGTTTACTCCGAGATTAGAAAAGAAAACGCCCCCTCGCGACCGCACCAAGGCTCCGCAGTGCACGACGTCTGGGTCTCGAAGCAAACACATATACTACACACGCTCTCGAAACGCCCACACCGTTGTGTTTGGCTCTTGGCGCGTCGTGAATAACGGCAACAACGCGCGAAGCTTCGAAGGAAAAAAAAAAACACACACACAAGAAAAGAGCGATAAGGGTTCGTAGATTCATGCATACGCACTCGCCTTTTACAAATATGCTGAAGTGGGTACTTGAAGTGCGCAGAGTGCCTAGCTTTTGATGTCACAGCAGACGATTCGCTGAGTATATGCGCTCGCGTACGAGGGAACCTGTGCTTTGCGTACACAGAAAGTCTGACCGATAAATTTCGAGTGTTTCTTGTATCTCCCTAACAATGGCTATTTAACCGAGGAAAAAAATGTCGATCGGAGTTTAGAAGTTGATTGTGGGATGCGAATGCCTATGGTTCGTTGCCTCTCGTGAAATAGGTGCACGCGAAAGACACATGGGACGCTAAACTTGCCGAGGTGGCGCATTTTTTTCAACCCCTGGATGGAGTGACTTTCGGTGGTTCGATACTTGATCATATAACGGATACCTTCGGAAAATGCGAGACAAGAAAAAAACTGGCCGCTTGATGTCATCTCTAAAATCTCCGGATTCAGATGCAACCTTTAATTATAAAGGGCTATTTATTGATTTCGGATTGGGAAGTTTCCTGCATGGGTGAGCTGAACGGGCTGCACTATGAGTCGCCAGCTGACTAAGTCCGGATTATAGCTCGGCGCCATCAGGTTCCCCCGAACAAATTAAGCCTCGGGTAAATTTGGACACACCAGTGGAACATGTTCCCGGTTCCTGTTACGGTGCCATTTTCCCTTTTGTCCTTTTTTTGTTTTGTTTTTGTAGTGAAAATAAATATTAGAATAAATTTGTCTCTGTATATAGTACCTCTAACTACAATTTTCCTTTTCACTTAGACGTAGGAAAGGCTATGCACAAGGAAATAATAAATGGCGTCTACTGCTCCTTTTCGTTTAGCATCAAGAATGGTGATACTTTTAATAACTTGCATGCTTCCGGTGTTTTTGCCTGTGATGGCACTGGCTGTTTGCTTGTGATTTGTGTTATAGGATGCGCAAGTGCTTGCCTTTTATAATTAAGGCCAGAACCTTAAATGGCTCATGCCCTCGATGGCCTTGAAAAAAAAGAGCGCGTCGTCCGGTCCAATGGTACGAAAACGATCATCATCAGCAATGGCTCAAAAAATGCAGTGGTTCAACCCTCTCGTAATGCAGAGGTTACAAATACGCATCAAAGTGAAGCGTACAGTGCATACATTGATTACAATCACGCGTATAACGTACAGAAACGCGGCGTCTTGTCGAGTGGTACAAAAAAAAACACACGTGGCCATCTCAGTGGCTCATACACCCCTAAGAAAGCATAAAATACAAGCATAAATACAAGCATAAAATACAAGCATAAATACAAGCCCATTAGGCAGGGTCGCCCTCCCAAACACCAATCTGATCACCGACCCTGTGACACCATCACCCTACGCCTTCAAGATGGCAGTCCTATCCCACACGTCCCTAGTATCCGGGTCCTCGGTCTCACCATCTCTACCAACGGCTCCGACACCTTGGCTCTCAGCAAGATCTGTGCCCAATCTCAAAACACCCTACAACTTCTTAAACGTATCTCTAACCGACGAGGGGGACTCAAAGAAGAAAGCCTTCTCCGCCTCGTCCAATCCTTTGTCATATGTCACATTACCTACGTTGCTGCGTACCTCAACTGGTACCGGGCTGAGCAAAACAAGCTCGACACCCTCATACGAGGGGCCTTAAAGCAAGCACTTGGCCTCCCGCATTGCACCAGCACTGAACTATTCAACCAACTGGGAGTTCACAACAACCTTTCCGAACTCATTGAAGCCCAACAACGCTCTCAGCTTGAACGGCTCACCCTTACTGAAACGGGATGCTTTATTCTATCCACGCTTGGCTTCACCTACCATCAGCAACAGGGCCCCAAACAACCGATCCCGACCGACATCCGTAGCTGGATCTACATAGACCCTATCCCTAGAAACATGCACCCTGAATATAACAGGGCCTGGCGCCACGCTCGGGCCGGAGCTATCATAAAAGTCCTTGCCCATGTACCTGGCGTCACATTTGTTGATACAGCCCAATACTCCCATGGCACACGATTTATGGCCGTCGCCACACGCGATGGAGTCCTACACCACGCTTCCAGCGTCACTACCCCCACTGCCGAGACGGCTGAAGGAGTGGCCATCGCCCTGGCCACTTTAAATCCCACCTGTCACACCATCGTGTGTGTCTCTCGCTCAGCCGTCACTAACTTCAGCAAAGGCCGTATTTCTCCCCAAGCTCTTCGCATCCTCTGCCAGGCACCACACTCTAAAGACAGCACAATCTCCCTAACGTGGATCCCGGCCCATGCAGGCCCTGTCCACCCACACCCCCCAATCTCAACGAGGTCATCCACTCCATTGCGCGAGGCCTAGTCAACCGCGCCGGAGTTACTGGAGATGAGTTAGACACCAGGGACAATCTGACAACTTATAACGATCTCGTTAAGGCCTATTATCTCAGTCGCTGAACCTTCCCCCCGCCTGACCCCAAGTTCAGCCGGGCGCAGGCTACCACCCTGCGTCTGCCACAAACAAACACGTACCCTTCACCCACCCGCCTCCACCTTATATTTCCAGACGTCTACACTACCCCCAACTGCCGGTGCTGTGGCATTCACCCGGCTACGCTTCCGCATATGCTGTGGGAGTGCCCAGCACAGTACACACAGACTAACACCACGACTCTCTCGTCGAGGTTGCATGAGGCTCTGCGGAGCTCCGCCCTCGACGACCAAGCATGCGCGACCCAGCACGCCCGCGAGGCGACGGCGAGGCAAGCCCTCGACGTCCCTTCATGGTAGGCTTAGGCCCAGCCATCATAAAGTGCTGGTTGTACAATAAAGTTTATTCCTCCTCCATCCCTCTCATAATGCAGAGGCTACAAGCGCTGAAAAAAGTGAAGCGAACAGTGCATACATTCATTGAAATCACCAATGCAACACGCAGAACAGCGTACGTTTCTGTTCCCTGCTGAGAGGATGCAGAGTTCAAGAGAAACGTCGTTGTCGCGAGTCTGATCGACCCCGCTATACGAGCGCGCGAAGCCGCAGATAAGCGTCGAAAACGAGCCGAAGAAGCCGAACTGCGAAAGCAGCAACGCGGCGATAAGAGACGCCGCAGTAGCGGCTGTGCAGCAGGCTTTAGCCTTCACGTGTTACAGGAGTGTAACATAATGCCGAACTTTTTTGTTATTTGATAATTTCAGCCCGTTTTCTCCTTCTGTCTTTCCTGAGTATATGAACCGGAAGAAATGGTGTTAACCAAGGGGCCAGATTTTTATTAATGATGTCATCAGAAGCCAACAAACAAAGACACCAGGAAACCATAGGGGAAATTACTAGTACTTACTGATTGAATTAAAGAAATGATAAATTAATGGCAATGAAAGTGGATGAAAAAACTTGCAGCAGGTGGGGAACGATCCCACGTCTTCCATTAACGCGTCCGATGCTCTAACCGAGTGAGCTACCGAGGCGCCGTTTCGCCATCCACTTTCTTGGGTATTCATGTGTTACTATGAGAACTAACCTTGGGAGTATTAGCCAGTGCCACCACTCACAAACCTTGGCGGCGGATGTGGAACATCCTTTTTGCCGCAGGCGTCATGAGCACGTGATATTTCTGGGTGAAGGCAACTGGCCAATAAACCCGCACATGCTACCTGAAGGCATCGTTACCGGATTCGAGACCCTCGTTCTGTCTGTAAGGAAGAGAAGAAAGGGGGTTAACCGAGGGGCCCGATTTTTATTAAGCATATCAGTTCTAGTAGCAACGCGTAAATACCCAAGAAAGTGGATGGGGAAACCGCCGCGGTATCTCAAATGGTTAGAGCATCGCACGCGTAATGCGAAGACGTGGGATCGTTTCCCACCTGCTGCAAGTTGTTTTTTCATCCACTTTTATTGCCATTTATTTATAATTTCTTTAATTCAGTTGGTAAGTACTAGTAATTCCCCTATGTTTTCCTTGGTGTCTTTGTTTGTTGGCTTCTCATGATCTGAGTAGTGTGTGGCGCTTTGAGATAGCCGACCCTGACAGGGCTTCTTCCCATCACTCCCCCCCCACCCTTTCTTTCTTCCCAGAGTTTATTAGATAATGTCAGACCACAGGAAACAAGGATAAATGGACATTACAGCACACATATCGGTGAAAAATGTTCAATTGCTTGTTAAAGTGGCGAAACGTTATTTTTTGCGGCATGATAATTAGGAAACCAATTTGATGAAATATGTACCATTAAACGGTATATCAGTTTCGACGGGTAGATTGCACGCTCGAGAATCTATTTCTTTTCCTTCTTCGTCTTCTTCTTCTTCTTCTTCTTTTTTTTTGTGCTTGTGGCGAACAGATGTAGGCTGATTATCATAATAAAGAAAACAAACAGCGAACTTCCCTTTCTTGGATTTGGCGCTAAATATAACTGTTGCTTCCATCCATGGCCCAAAGTTTTCTGCTAAAGGGGATTGTGCTCACGAGTACGAATAAGCTTCGAGTGAGTTGTCGAATATTCTTCTCTTTCGAGTATTATAAGGGATAAAAACACTCATCGGAGTCTCGAGGTTAGACCGAATGATGGACGGTTCCGAATGATTCTGACGCAGGACAGCTGCGGTTGTTGCGCAGGGGCACTGCTTCCTACCAGAACGCACGGAGCGGGTAACTTCTGCGCATTAATGATCTCGAGTCATTAAATAAGAACAACCCGCTTCTGTGCACGAATGTGTGTTGTCATTTATTATTTGTGCACTCTCACCGTGTTTGCATTCCGCTAAATAAACGCGCGGTGCTGTATATATAGGGTGTCTCAGCGAACACTTTCGAAAACTTTTTAAAAGTTGCCTGTGGCAGATATCACAATTCTGGTCTACTCGAAGCGGCGGACAACACTTGCACAAAAAATTTAGATGCAAAATAGGCTAATTAATAAAACTCCAGATATTAAGTTTTAACTATTAAATTATGGCCCGTATTGCAATTTACAAACTCTAGCCGTGGAGTTCGCAAGGCGGATCCACTTGAAACGAATTTTCAAGATGACGCCAGTTTCGAGATATAAATTCCCGGACTTTGAGTTTGCGTACAAATGCATTGGCGTTCCAGTTAATTTGTTAACAAAACGTCGTTTCATGCACTGAAGCACACAAGTAACTGGAACGCCAATGCATTTCTTCGCAGAGTTCGGGAATTTATATCTCGAAACGGGTGTCGTCCTGAGAATGCGTTCCTTGCGATGTCCACTGCTAGAATTTGTAAATTGCAATGTGGGTCATAAGATAATTAGCTAAAACTTAATTAGTGAATTTTCGTTAATTAGTCGATATTGCATTTCGAATTTTTTGGCGCAAGTAGTGTCCGCCGCTTCGAGTAGACCGGCTCATCAACTAGAATTGAGCTACCTGCCACAGGCAACTTTTGAAAAATTTTTGAAAGTGTTCGCTGAAACACCCTGTATAGTACCACACCTGTCTCCTTCAGCGAAAGCGACACTGTACCCGTGTCTGGTGACATGCTGTTGCCTCGTTTCATTACTGTGACTGCCACGATGCCGCAGATAACGGAAAGCAACTTGTAATTAACAAGCTCCTCAGTTGTCCGGGTGTGTAATTGTGAATGCTATGACATGCGTGTGCCCATGTATTTATAGACCTATGGTTGTACTGCCGAACAGACTACGCGCAAAAGTCATATTTCATGTTGCTGCAGTAATAGGAGAACATTCGATATTTGATTTGATATCCGGTTGTCGTTCTTCTCGAATGTTCTAATTCGATTCGATTTAATAATTTCGCTATTCTAACACCTTTGCTTGGTTTCATTGTCAGCTGTTTTTTTCCCCGCCACTTAGTCGGCCTTGGGAAGGTCAAATAGCTTCCTCAAGTTCCTCCGTACATTGAACAAAACACTGATACAGACACAAACACAAAACGGACGTGAACTAGCGCTCATTCAGTTGGAATGCGAGGCCAACTAGCCCAAAGTCAGTCTTTCTTCAGCTGTCTATTTCCTTCCTGCTAGGTTGCTTTCTTCCATATTGTAAGGTTTCCGAGAGATCTACAGAGCTTCATTTTCGATATCCCCTAGTTCCTCGATTGACGGATTCGATAAACAAGGTTATACGTGTGTGATAACAAAAGAGTAATGATAAGAGAGAGAGAAAGAAAAGCGGACTGTCATTCTTTTTTTTTAAAGACTCAAAGAGTTCCCGCAATGTATATTTTGGAAGGACAGGGGACCGCGCACCGCATTGTGAGAGCGAAGCCCCGTGAACAGTGCAAGGAAGAAAAAAAGAAAAGAAAAAACCTCTGTTCTTACTGGTTTTGTGGTGGCGGCTCGCGTGGGCACACCATAGTTGAACCGTAGCGGAGCGAGCGAGGGAAAGCGCGCCATTGAACTCAAGCGGACACTGTTGCGGAGGAGGGTGTGTGGGAGAGGGGGCTACCCTGTTTCGCGGGCGAGGAACTTTCCATGGAAAATACATGCAGACAGGCCACTATTCCACCACGTCCCCTCGGACAATATATATATGTATATATATATATATAAGAGCAAGAGAAGAAATGGAAACCGAGGGGCTCGACTTTTGTTAATCATGATATATAAATTATATAATTATGTGTAGCGCATGCACAGCGATCTTGTTTCATGCATATATATATATATATATATATATATATATATATATATATATATATATATATATGTGTGTGTGTGTGTGTGTGTGTGTGTATATGTATATCGCGCACGGCGAATTGTGCTTTCTAGGATAAAGTGCCTTCTTATAAATGCAGGCAGAGCCACTTAATTCATTGTCGTTCAACGCCTTTACATTTCTTCGACGGCACGTCATACATATCGGATGCAGTGAATTTTCTCCTAAAGTTACGCTGCATATATTGAATTAATCATTGAACTTTTGAAGGGAAAACAACCAGAACAAAATCTTGGTTACAGCGCGCCGCCACAAAAAAAAAAAAAAAAAAAAAAGCAATTGTGTCCTCCGTTAGAGCTTGAGTTCTACAACTATATACCACTACAGTTGCGTTTTAGCAATAACGGAAGTGAGCATACGTCACCATTATAGGGTGACGTGTCTTTGTTTTATTTGCATTTCATTTAAAAAAAGTGACTACGTATATCTGTCTCAATTGGCGTTTCTGTAAAACTGACTTATGGCTGTTAAAATGCCTCATTTCAAAAATTTCGTCGAGTGATTCAGCGGGAGTTTCGTGGTTACAATACGGAACTTGTACTTATATAAACTACCCCGAATACGTTATATTTATGACACTTAAGCCTGCTGCCAGCGTAGCTCTAACAGGAGAGGTTGCAAGGAATATAAGGTGTTACGTTGGAGTACGTGGCAATTCTAGTATAAGCTTTCATTAGCAGTGCTTTCATTAGCTTTCGATAGGAAGCTAGGTTCAATGCTTCCTACTTCAATGCTTAATGTTTGAACACATAACAATTTCTGCATTAAATCTTATTGTTGTTTCGGGTGTTTCGCGCGTCTGGCACCAAGTCGTCCAAAATTTGCTGCTTGTTGTAGGGTCAATTTCATGAGCTGAATCCAGCCTAGCAAATATATGTTTTAGGCTGCAAAATGTCGCATTTGTCATACGGCTTACGAGCTTGTATGTGGTGAACGCAGCAGAGTGCGAGGAGATAACTGCGCTTATAGCTAAAAGTGATGCTGGTGTTTTGTATGTTCCCGAACTTTGCGTAGGAATTTCGAGTGCGCGTGGATTTCTCGCCAGCTCGCACTTAGATGAACGGACAACGTTTGAATTAACGGATAATGAAACCTGGAGTATCAACAAATATATTTCCTTCAGTCCGTTTCGTAGTTTCCTGTGAAGCTAACTGACGCTATCCGTCATCGAATGAGACGAATAATCACCGGCAGGAGCGCGTAGGCATGGCGACAGGAGTGTACGCGGTCCCAGCAGACGATATTAAGGTTACACATGCACACTGATAAAATAGGATTGTGCCAAATCACACAGAGATATATATGCTATAAAACAGGGGTAAAGAGTAAAGCTATAATGCTTCTACGAAATATACGCGGTCAATATTTCCCGAATATCGCAACATCTCCGCAGCGCCGCACCGCAGAGTAGAAGCGATAGTTCGTCAAGCAGGCGAAGCAACACAGCTGAGGATGACCTTGGCATGGAAAAGTTCAAATAAGTTTTTTCAGCGTAGGTAAAACTGTTGCCACAATAAGGAATACGAATCGTTAGACATCTTTTAATGTTGAGACACTATTGAAGTATATACGTTACTTGCGGCGCAAAATTTATCCGGTTGTAGCACTACTTTCATTTGCGCACGATAACCGTGAGCAGAAACGAGGCTTGCTCCAAAAGCAGACGAATTCGTGCCGTCACTCGTCGAGCTGTTGGTGCAGACAGCTGCAGTAGTTGCTTGTAGCACTTCCGTGGCTTCAACGCTGGCACGCTTGTACCTGCTCATTTAACCATGGCATCCTCCGTTCTACAACGATGTCGGATACACCGGCTGACGAAAGCACACAAGGGGCTGCAATTGGCCTGCGCATCGAGGTGAGCCGACGCCGGGGTTAGCACAGCGTGGTTCGGCCAAGTATTTAAGCCTATGCGTACAGTTTCTCAAGCGGGTTTCGCAAACCGTTGTTCATGGATTTTCGTGTTAACGGCCGCAGGGTCGTGCTGGTTGATTAGTTTTCTGTATCAAGTGATGTCTTCCGTGTGCAGTCGCGCTGTGGTGAGAAGCAAGACCCGGCCGGCGCCGCGCCGTCCAACCGCGTGATCGCATCTAGTATGTGGCAATGTCTTGGGCGAATACGTCGAGTGTTCCATGGATTGCGCAATGGCGGCAGTATATCTAATCGCACATGCCTCTGCGCGTCACGGACAGCTGTCATATTGCCGCGCTTTTCTTGCACTCTTGTGTTTGTATGTCACTTCCAGTCGTGGTGCCTGCTATCTTATCGAACAAGTCGGCTTCCCTTGTTGAATAAGTATGAACCCCTAAATGACATGTTACTAATCTAGATCGCCGGCCTTCCGCGCGAGAAACGATTGAAGTTGAACAGCCATACTAACTTTTGTCTTACGGAAACACACGCAACGCTACACGCTAACGACCATGTTGTGTTGCTCGACGCACATAATTGTTATTTTGCTATTAATATCTGCATTTATTTGCCTACCTGTGTTCACTGCGAGTAGATGTGACTGCATGGACCATTCATAACTTGCATTTCGTGATCACATTGCGAAGAAAAAGGATGAGATATTTTGATGCTGGATTGCTTCCAGTTGCAACTAAGTAATTACCGCATGATTATTTTGACAGACACATTTAAATCACATGTATATTTCTTGTGTGCGTGTATTCGCGACTTTCTGACTCCACGCCACTGTTTCAGTTTATTATTCTTTAAATACAGTGAATGGGTTAGAGATAATATACAGACGAGGGTCCCAAAGAAAAAAAGAACAGCAATGCGACCCTCGGTTAATAATAACGATGTAGAGACTTGGCAATGCTACGTGAAAATAAAGAACCACAATCATATAAGATACAATATAGAATAATTAAGCGACGGAAATACAGTTGCCAGTATACAATCCTCTAGTACATAAATGTGCAGTCAATACATACAAATGGCAAAGGTAGTATAATGAACAATGTGAATTTAGTTATACATGTACAAACGCTTAAGGGCATTTTAAATGCATGAAAGGATGATGAAGATTTAATGGTGGTGTGTAAACCATTCCATAGCTTTATAGCCGCAGATGGCGATGTCATTTTTCTGTAGTTAGAATAAACCATCTGCAGTGGATAATTGGAGTTATATGTGAATCTGGTATTATTATTATTGAGATACCTGGAATCAATGAATTTGTGTGAAAGCTGTTTAGTAAGCACTGATCTATAGACCAGAATTCTGAGACAATAGCTGAACAAGCGTGTCATTAGAAGGACATTGTTTTCATGAAATAAGAGAGTAGCACTTGCAAAAAAAAAAAGACGCTGTTAGTGATCATGCTTATTGCTTGATTTCCTAAGTGCTGGACAGAGACATTACAATAATATGCATTTCCACAGGAAACAATGCCATAATTGATGTGACTGTCAATGAAAGCAAAGTATAATGCTAGTAGCATGACTTTGGAAAAATATGCCTTGATTTGATTACTACTCAAATACCAATGGTACACTTTTGCTTAATGAAGGCTGTATGTTGAGAAAACGTTTGGATAGAATCTAATTTGATACCGAAAAATGACACACAGTTGGAGACAGGAATGCGATGACCTTCTAGAGTTATCTCAGGCATGCCTGCCAGGCAGTATTTCTTTTGCTTGTTCAGAAAATCATGAACTGAGTTTTGTTAGGGTTGATAATTAAGTGATTGGGAAAAACCCCATGAAACAGTCCGTTCAAGCTCATTGTGTAGTTTAAAATTAAGGTTGTTAAAAGATTGTCACACAAAGTGCAGGTTTAAGAGGCGTGGGTAAATCAATAATACAAATGGAGAATAGTAAGGGACTTAGTGTGCAGTCTTGTGGTACACTTTAATTAATCACTTTATTATCGGAGTAAGCACATCCTGAAAAAAACTGTATTCTATTGTGCAGGTAACAGTGTAGGAGTTTTGGCGCTGGTCTGGTAATTCCCAGGCCTTCTAGCTTAGTAAAAACTATGTTATGATTTGTAGCAATAGCTTTAGTCAAGTTCAAAAATAGTGAACCAACGAAGTTACTAGTGTTAATTGAGTGATGAAGGTAATTGATTAGGGATATTAAAGCTAACTTAGCCGAACTACCAGTGTGAAAATCAAATTGACATGATTTCAACAACGTTAATTTTTTACAGTAAATATTTGGGTGCTTGTAATATAACTTCTCAACAGCTTTACTAATTGATGAGAGAATAGAAATAGAGGGATAGTTAAACACCTCTGTTTACTCATCTTTATTATGTACAGGAACAATCTTAGCCTTCTTAAGTGAACTTGGAGAAATACCGCATTTAAAAGATATGAATAATTAATAGTACAAAGGGTTTCAGAAATGAGTGATGCCGTGTGAAATGAGTGAGCTGCTTTGTCATCTTGGATGCAAAATGAAAAAGCCAAGTGCCAATTATATTTAGTCTTGGGCGGCGAGCTGCACAAACTGAAATTTCATCAGGCCAGATGCTGTACATAAAATGTATAAAGCAAATGTAAGTGTTTCATAACATGCTCAGCATCAGTCTGGAAGATCAGTGGTTGAACTTTTATGTTAGCTTCGTAGCACAGTGCCCATCCTTCTGGTGCTCAATAATTCCATACATCTGTAGAATGTTATTTCTAACCATCTGGTCCAGCAGTCATATCACGCACCATATTTGCAACTGCTAAGCCGAGCATGGCAGCTGCATCATGTTTCCTGCTTGCAGAGCAGTCAGGACCTGCGCCTAAGCAGGTTGAGTCACTTGAGTGGAACTTGATTTCGTAGGCTGAAATGGTTTGTTGATCTCATGTTGCAGGAACAGCCATTGTGCAACTTTTGGCATGGTATTAAAGTATTGCAAAATTGGTTGGTATATTGTTTAACTTGCAAAGTATACTTCTCTCACAGCATGTTTGAGATGTTGAAAAAAAATTGCCCTGTTACTGGTTTCTCCCTCACTTTTACAATATTCAAAAATCTTTGTTCTTTCTGTTACTATTTTAGTGATAATAAACCCTGTGAGAATATTGCACAATTGTTATGGTCACCAAAAGCAAGATCAGTTGCCGTCAGCAGTGCCTCGCATTTCTAAAGCCATTTATACTTTTCTTTTTTTGTTTGTGCAAGCATCTTTAAGATCACTTTAGTAGTTATGTAATGCTATACATTTTTAGACAGTATTCTTGCTACAAAATCTAATCTGCAATGGATTATTGCAGAATTATTCTCTTTGGCCAATACATGCTGAAATCTTTGAAAGCATTCACTTTACCTATTGTTGGCCTTCATTTTCTCAATAATTTAACACTATGGAGAAGCCGGTGACATACTGTATTTGCAGTCAACATTACACAATACCACAATCAATAAATCAGTCAGTTAATCATTATTAGTGCAACCTGAACTGAACTGCGATTGTGGCCAAGAACCAAGCTTGCAATTTTGTTTGGCATAGCTGGCATTGCACCTGATCAGTGCATGTTGGTTTTTGTAGAGTTACTATCTTACTATGGAGAAAGACCAGCAAGGTGAACAAGTGGGAGCAGTTGCATAAAGCTGCATACGATGAATCTGTTGTAAGAATGTGCTGTAAAGACAAGCAAGTTAAAGATGAAAGGTGCAATAAATTTTACACCAGCCAAAAGTGTAGGACTTGTGCAGTAAATCGGGATGGACATTATCTTATAGGCCACGGAACCCATATATGCGGAACGTCGCTTCATTAGTTAATGTCCATCTACATGTTTGCATGCAATTCACTGTTTGGCTTGCATGGTGTGGTGATACAGTAGCTACTGCATTCTGCCTCTGAACACAGAAGTAATGAGATTGACTTCCTTCTACCGTGGCCGCATTCCAAAAGGCCTGGAATGCAAAAAAATGTGTGTGTACAAGTCATGGCGTACATGTTACAGAACTGCAGATGACCAGAATCAATCCAGAGACTTCCACGATAGCATCTCATTTAGACACTGTGTCACTTTGGGTTGGTAAGCCCCTTGAAACAATCGGAATTGTTTGTTGCCCCACTTCTTGTCATTCCTTTCCAGTCTTCAGTGCAAAGTAGACAAACAAAAGTGATTCGGTTCAAACTCCATATGTTTTTATCTCTTTGTCAGAGTATTTTTGGTCATCTCCATCTTGGTCATTCAGCTTTGGATCTAGGATCGGAGAAATTGTCACTGACTCATGAGCAACATGAAGCTACAAAGCAAACCCATGCAGATCTATCGGAACAAAAGCTTTGCACTTGTTCAAAAAACTTTTCCTGTGACGTAGATCAAACTTGAAACCAGTGCATTTCTATGGCGGTTAGTCTGCCCTCTGGTCAACAGTCAGTTCCTTCATGGTTAGATCAGATGGTAGAGCCGACCACCCCAGAAAAGCATTGGTCAGAGGTTTGATCCCTTGACCAAGACGAGTTTCTCGTCAGCTACGAAGCTTTTCTTTCTGAGA
This sequence comes from Dermacentor andersoni, assembly GCF_023375885.2. Taxonomy (NCBI): domain Eukaryota; kingdom Metazoa; phylum Arthropoda; class Arachnida; order Ixodida; family Ixodidae; genus Dermacentor; species Dermacentor andersoni. The sequence goes on along the minus strand of NC_092816.1, from coordinate 137,857,947 downwards.
AACGCTTTATGGCTTCCTTTGTAGCTTCGTGCTACTATTGGTTGCATGTCAGTTATTCGTTTTCGTGAAATTACCATCCTCCTTGCATATTTCTGCAAAACTGATTTTCCATATTCAATTATGAGTCATTGTTTTGAGAGCACTTATTAGAATGTATTAGAGAGGCACACGGTGTTGTTGCCTCTGTCTGTCCTGTTTCTGCATTATTTCCCTTTCCTTGACAAGTCGGAACGTGTTGCGTTTCTGTGCAGGGTGCGCTCACTGACATTTTCCCAGCATGTGGATGAATTCACTGTGGCCAACGAGCCCATGCTGTCCTATCTACCAGGAAGCAAGGAGCGACAAGCACTGCAAGATGCTCTCAACGAGCTCAAGGACACATGCACTGAAGTGCCCATTGTCGTTGGTGGCAAGGAGATCAGGGCGTCAGAAGCACGTTACCACACTGCGGTGCGTCAAACGACTGTGTCGACAGTGCTGCATTGCTCATTTCAAACATTGGAGCGTTCTAGCTTGTCCGTATACTTACTACCCGTCACAGAATACAGTCGACTTTCATAAATTTGACTTTGATACGACCATTGGAATTTACCGAATTATCCTTCATGTCGAATTAACAAAAGATGTGGTAATATATCCAGACACACCCATGCTTCATTTAGCAGTATTTACCCAATTCTACATGCCTCCAAATATAATGTGTGGGCAGTTTTCATGGGTTCATAGCAGAAAACAGAGTGCACCAACCTTGACACCCTCCTTGCTGCCCATTGTGTTTCATATTTCGCATTTCTTGAACCACTGTGGTACAGCCACAAACGGGGTGATGGCCAACACCTAGGCTAACTGCTTTGTCCTGCGATGCATGCAAGTCTCCGGAGCTTTGAAAACATGCCTCTAGCTTACCAAGTAATGTAATTAATCTTTTAAATGAGCCTCAAAGTGGTGCATTGTCGTCATCCTAAGAGAAAACTTGCTCTGCCACTGTCGGCTTGCGAGGACAGTGGCGATGATGCTGGCTCAGTTAGTGGACTATTGCCAACACCGCAAACACAGTCTCAATTTCGTATCTGGTTGTAAGGCATAGACAGTTTCCTTGGTAAAAAAAGGGGCATGTTAGAATTGGGTAAATACGGAAATCGGACATTGTGAGCTGCTGTTCTCGTTTAAAAATCTGCCAAAGGCAGGCTAAACATGGGCATTTTGGGTGAGGGTAACTGGTCTTTGATGCCAAGACAAATGCTTGAGTCATCGGGGTCAGCAGGCACGTGCATGCTGACCAGGCAAGTTTTAATTGTCTGGCGAGGGCCAATTTCAAGATTGAAATAGCGAGTTTGGCTCGTAGAAATATATGGGCACTGGCCTAGGATCTTTGGCCAGGATTGAATTAACGGAAAAAAATTTGAAATACTAATCGGAGTTGAATTAATGAAATTCTACTGCACCAAGTTGCTGCAGGCATGGATGTACAAAGGCCGCGTTGGAGACACCACCTTGCAGTGCATGATTTAGCCATTAAATATGCAGAGGTATCGTTGCAGTGACCAACCACATTCTACCTAACTGCTTGTGCATAGCATCGGTAGTAATGTAATCATTTATGCTTACTATTTTTCTTGAATGAGAATAGTCCTGTAACACAAACACTGAACAAGTTATTGGGCAAAGCATCACAAGACATCGCCACCAACATTGGACAGTTTTAGTTGAGCATCCCATATGGTTAGCTCCACTCACTTTTCATGCACTCGGGCACTGCTGAGAACTCTGTTGAATATGCATTTTTGATGAATGCACCTCCAAGAGGCACAATAGACATACAGTTAGCTTGGTTGCAATATGATAACGAAGCATCTGCACGCCACGCTTCGCTACATCGGCTCTACTAGAGCAAGGGCAGCGTTCTGCCTCGTGTGCTGGCATGAGCGTAGTGCACGCGTGCAGTAGTGTTTTCATGGAGTGGCTGTGTGCAGATTTGTAGAATACACCGGTTTGAGTAGAGCAGGCCGTAAATGCTCAGCTAAAGCCCTGTTGTGTCCGTCGATGTCTGTGATAACCCAGTATTTGATAAAGGGACTGTTAAATAGCAATTGACTTCCAGCAATTTTTTTTTTTTTACGTGAGAGAAGGAGTTGTTAGCTTTCTCTGTGCTTCATGTCATGTGCAAGAGAGTCCACTTTGTATAGAAACGGGGAACTAATTTTATACAAGCAGGAAACATCACATTGAAGTCGAAACTGGACTGGGTGACGCTAAAGCAGGCATGCACTCTGAGGACAAGAGTGCTAGTAACTACATCTTGGTACCGATTATTTAGCCACCAATAAATTCTGAACATTCCTGTCCCACACAAATTTTCATGGCATGGAATAAACTTTAAAAGCTACTTCATAAAGGTTGTGTTGCTCCCCAAACTTTTATGCCAGCAGATAGGTTGAAGAGTCGCTCATGGCATGGAATAGTTGTGCAGGTGTCATTTAAGAACACCCCAGCACTGCTGCATCTGTGTGAATATGGCTAGTGGCAAGCAAATGGTGGCCAGTAGAAGTCATTCGCTCAGTGGCATGAATTGCAAGTGTGCGCACCAATCTCTCTTTAAAATTAAGCTCCAGATTTATCTGTGCAGATGAAGATAACATCAATAGGAGCTTGGGGCTTGGCTTCTGTGACACAGAAGATTTTAGTGACTTGTTAAGTACCGTTTTAGTGAAAAAAATCACATTTGTTATGCTGGATGCTGACTCCTATAATTTTAGGGTATGTTGAACTGTTGTAAGCACAGTTAGAATTCAGCATCGCTGGGTCCTTACAGCATGCCTCTATCTGCCTAGCCTACTTTCTTGACACCAACATGCTCTTGTACCTGATGCAGTGTGTTGCAGACTGAAATCTTAAATGCTTATTTTTTTTCTCTTGCAGCCATTTGATCATTCAAAAAAGGTGGCAAAGTACTACTGGGCATCCAAGGTGAGCACTCTTTTTGTCAATGCTTGAGAATCCTAAATAACAGTAATACTGACAACAGTGTATAGTCACCATAAAATTTAATGCAATCGTAAATAAAGTGGCTTATTGTTTCTTTTTTTTTGTATATGCGTGCTTTCTTCTCCAGTGACGATGACTTGCATATTCAAGCGTAGTCTGTGTATTATGATATCACTTGCGTTTACATTTAGGCCTGATTATGGCTATCTACTAAATAATAATGTTCACAAAGTGTCTGCACTGGCATTTCTATCATCATCCACTTGCGTTAATTTTCGTTACTGGTGGGACAATTTTTTAACTTTGTGCCCAACAAAATCTTATTGACCCAGTCACTTTTACAGTCGGTTGTTACTGCCAAGCAGTCTACTGCAAACCTGAAAACTCATTGTTTGATCGACTAGCATGAGCACATGTACACAGCAGCAGCTCCATGTCTGCAGACAAATACACTGTTTCTTCACTTTGTTTAGGCAAAATGCTCTTTAACTTGCCTAAAGATGCAGATAAAAGTGTAGCATAGCGTAGCACTTTTAAAATTATTATTTAGATTTTTCACCCTGGATTGCTGCATCATCACATGGCATTTTTAACTTGCTTCACGAGTGTTTTTCACGTCTTTCGCAATGTAATGGTCTTGTGGAAAATGGTATTTTCTTGAGGACAAGTGGCGACAAGGTGAATGAATGTTTCATAGGATATGGCGCCGCTTTCACCTGGCTTCATGTTGAAGAATTTTATCCACCTGTCAACTCTTTGTAGGAGACAATCCAAGATGCAATCAACGTCAGCCTCAAGGTCCGGGAGGAGTGGGAGGCCAAGCCGCTCAATGACAAAGTCAAGCTGTTCCTCCGCGCGGCTGACCTTGTTAGCAGCAAGTACCGTTACAAGCTCAACGCTGCTACCATGCTCGGACAGGTGAGCGCTGGTGTTTGATTCACTTTGTTGCCTTCAGCACAGGTTTTTGGCGGTGGTTATGTGCAGTGAGAGTTGTCCCAGAGTGCAGAAGCGTTCCAGGAATCCTTATTACTAAGTCATGGTTGTCGACTTTGACAACTTTCATACTTACGACAGTGTAATAGGGCCCAAGACAAAGCGAAATAAGACCAGGACAGGAAAAGGTGTGTTTCTTGACCTGGTCTTATTTCATCTTCACGTAAGATCAGGACAGGAAAGAGAGTCTTTATTGTCCTGATCTTACTCCACTTCATTTCGAGCCCCATTAGTACACTGTAAGTATGAACTTACTATCCCAGCGACAAGTAGTAATATTTTACAATTGTCATATTGGCTTCAACAATTTTATGATTTTTTTCATTTGCATCGAGTTTAGGGCAAAAGGAATACAAATGCAGTCATTGAGCAATTTTTCAGAATATTATATTACATACCCACTCAATTGTTCGTTTCATACCTACACGAAGCAGCACCACTCGCTCATCGAACCAACTTATAATGGCAACTGAAGTATCGGCCGGTGTTATGTGAATTTTGATAAACTTCAGTAGCATTTCTATTCTTGTGGTGCAGATCATGACCCTGGCAAAGTGTGTTTCGGACATTAGTCTAGGGGTGATGATGACAATGAACATGCATTTTTTTTATTCTGTTTTCTATGATAAAAAGAATAAAGGGCCACTTTCACCAAAGTCACATAAGAATGTTGGATAAAACACAATGTACAGGTTTGTACATGTACAAAGTTTCTCGAAGTTTTAATAAATTTTGATGACGTGCATAAAAGTAAACTATTTCCATTTTAATGTTAATTTCAACACATTTATTTTCAAAACGTATAGTTTTATCATTGTAAGCTTGTCGCATGCGAACATTTCCTGTTGCCCCTGCGAAAGTGCAACTATTGGGTACAGACGCTGTCAAGCTTCTGGCTTTTAATCTGTGCCCCCAGCATTTTTGTACATGCTGCAATGTACCGTAATGCCGAAATAAAATGAATGAATGAATGAATGAAATTAAAGGATATACTACGAGCATTGGTGAAGGTGTGCAGATGTCCCAGGAGAGGGTATAACATTGCATTTCATTTATGTTTCAGTCCCCTTTGGTGCACGTTGCATTCCTATTGCATTATGAGACTGGTAGCTTGCCCGCAGTAGTCAAGCATAACAAAGAAGTGGCAGGACAGTCTCAAAAAGATTTGCAGCAAGCAGCCGCATGTTTCTTTAACTTTCACAACCACTCCATGACTAGACTAACAAATCCTATTGAACTAGGAAGGAAATAGGTGAAATATACTTAAGAGTACAGTAGAACCTTGTTGATATGATCCCGTTACGTATGATTACCCGACGCCAACATTCGCGATGGAGAACACATAAAATGACCCAATAGAGTTACACTTATTGTATACCGATTCATGCGTTCCCTGAAAACATCTTTTTGGCAACAATGTTCAGTACGTTGCCAAACTGCGATGGTATGCTACCTCTTCCGTCCTCTAAATCTCATGTAAGCAAGAAAATGTGGGAGGCGCGCGCGATCGAGAACAGTATACAGTGGAATCTCGATAAATGGAAATTGCATAAACGGAACTGCTGCTTAAATGGAACACCATCCTCATGGTTGGTTGGTTTTGCAATGATCTCTACGATGCCTCTCATTAAATGGAACACCTGATAAACAGAACCAATTTCCTTGGTCTCTTGAGGTTCCATTTAAAAAAGAGTCAACTATGTAGCTGCGCACCATGGCAGCTTCACTGCAATACTCGCCAGACCGTCTCGCATGAAAACGCCGGGATGCACTGAATTTCTTATTCCGTTAGTGCCAGCAAATCACATTCGGGGTTATCGCTCACGGCATTCACAGCTCTCGCTGCCAAAGCTATTGCGATAAGCGTATGCACCTTTTTGTTTTACAGCGTATGGGGCGTAGTGCCGTTGGTAGTGTGCTGCACACTTTTAGTAGGCGATAAGCCAAAGGCGCTGCCATTCCGTGCTGCAGGTGGTGCGATGTGAGCATCACCTTTTCTTTGGTGGTATCCGGCAACGCCCACCAGCTCGATTACATTTCGCTTTCCTGTTGCCGTCTTTAAACACTGCGTAATAGGAAAACCATAAAACGTGTCTAGGCTGCCGAAGCCTCACCAGCTCGGCACGTGTTGGCGTCTTGTGCCTCGTGCACACATTTCGCGCAGTGCTTTGCATTACGTAGATGCCAAATACAATTGAGTATGTCACCTTTTTTAGTTACTTCAGACCCTACGTTTTCTCAGCTAGTATGTTTTTTTCTTGTGTTCTTTTTCCAAATTGTATGAGCGAGGTTCTACTGTATATACAGGCATGCTCAGTACGGAAAATCCACGCACAAGCCTAGGTGCACCTTCATCGTCTTCATTTTGTTGTGTCCTTGTGGGCGCATCTGACTGACTGTCCCACTGCACAACCCTCCGGTGGCAGGATCACCCACTTAGTTGTGTTCGAGGACAAGAGAAGCGGTAGCTAGGATGAGTGAGCTTAGTTTTGCATGCATGGTATAGTTTGAGCCACGCAATGTGCACAATTTCGCTATGCGGGCAGCGAGCAGATAATGTTGTGGGGGCGAAAGATCTGATTTCGTACGCAGGGTCGGTGATTTGGTGAAGGACGCTGTAAGGGCCAGTGTAAGACAACAGTAGTTGTTTCGAGAGCCCAACCCAATGCGTTGGAGTCTAGGGGAAGACGAAGGAGCCTGGCTGGAATCAGTTGAGCCGGCAATGCCTGCCGTATAGCGCTTTCTGGTGCTGTTACAATGTGGCTACTAGCTGGCAGGAAATATGACTGGTGTGACCGGCTCGGGCAATGGCATCATGGGCACAATCACTGGTGGAAAGTACAGTGGAAGGCAGCAGGGCAGCCATAGTTAAAGCAGGATCGTGGCTAAGCAACAAATAGAGCGGCGAGAATCCGGTGACATCATGGCAATTGTAAACAAACGTCATGAATGGTAGGCTCATGTCCTAATCACATTGGTCAGAAGAAGCACATTGATAATACATCTGTGAGCGTGTGATTCAAGCGTTACGTTAGCTCATTAGTCTGGAGTTGGCAAGCTGTGGCAAGCTTGTGCCGGGTCACACGGCAACCTAGAATGTTGATCACTTTAGATAGAAATTGCAGATCCTTGTCTCTAAGGGGTTGTTTTGGAGTACCATGATGAAGGATGAAATCGCAATATGTACACACTTGCTACTGGAGTGGTTAATGAAACATTATGCTTTTTGGGTTTTGCATTCCAAAACCATGATCTGATTATGAGGGATGCCGTAGTGGGAGACTCTGGATTAGTTTTAACCACCTGGGGTTGTTTGACAAGAACAATAAATGAGCATTTTTGCCCCCATCGAAATGCTGCCACTGCGGCTTTGGTCAAACCCGTGACCACGAGCCCGTCAGTCCAGTGCCATTGCCACTGGTTGACTGTGGTTGGTGCTGGTGGAGCGGTAGCAGTTGCCTCTGTAACAGTACTTGGGGGTTAGGCAATCTGCAAGTGCATGTTTTCTGAACTATGGCCCTATACATTGCTGAGAGTGTCATACTTATCTCTATGCTTTCTCTTGCCTTTCAGGGCAAGACTGTCTTCCAGGCAGAGATAGACTCAGCAGCTGAACTTGCCGATTTCCTGAGGTTCAATGCCTACTTCGCCAAAGTGAGTTTGCTGATACTCAAAGGGCACGTAATACGACCACTGTACTGGTCAGTATTGTGAGCCATACATACTCTAGTAAATTATAGCGAGTTCAGGAAGCTCTACAGACACATAGGTCGATAATATAAGTTGCCACAGATGTTCCAACTGTAGCATTTTGTTAATTGGCAATTAGGCTATGAAATCATGCTTTCTTTGTGCTTCCTCTGTGGCAATATGTTTACGTCGCACATTGACTGTACGTGTCTGTTCAACTGTTCGCAACATGACATCATGTCTGCTGCATTGTGTGCAAGCTGAGGGGTCTTTTTTAATCTTTAATAATGAGATTGCTTGTTATTATTCGCTTGTTTGCTTCAGTCGAATTTCTTTTGAAGGAAACTGTATTCTCTGTGTGCAGACTTCTATTTCGCAATCTCCACTGTGGTCTTCTTCATTGACTTTTGTTGCTTTATGCATCCTAGGAGCTCACAAAGTACGAGCCAATTTCTACTGATCCCAAAGTCACAGTGAACCACTATCGGCAGCGTGGGCTTGAGGTAAGGTTTACAGTGTCTTGTTAGTGTGAGTAACACAGTAAAGGTTGAGGTATCTAGCTGCAGTTACTTGTGCTTAGGTAAGTGATGAGCTTATTTATAGGTGGAAACAACTAATGTTTAATATACCTGGACATCCATAATTAAGTTCGAAATTTTTTTGTGGAGTTGAATTGAAGTTTATTTTTTGCATACATAACAGGGTAAAATATGTGAACAATGCATTTCGATCCCCAGCTCGAGGCTAGTTGGGATCCATAACAAAATTATGTAGAGTAAGCACAACAAAATACAGATAGCACAGATGCATGTACTTAAAACACTAAGCAACAATAAGCACCTTCACATCAGAGAATGCAAAGAATACAATACAAAAAGTCCTCATAATGCAGATGGTATAAAGATCATTTGCAACTAAAGGGAAATGCACTAGAAGAAGCATGCGGTGAGGGTAGTATTAAACACAGGAAAAAAGGTCACGAAACTACAGTTTTGATGATGCTTGAAAATTGGCTGCACATTTTACTTCTGTGACTATAACATTCCACTAGACTACTCCAGCACCATAACCATTGCGGGCCATTGGAACCAAAAAATTTCTTTTAGCACACTGCGTACCGTATTTACTCGTATAATGATCGCATTTTTCTGCCACAAAAAAATTGACGCGAATTCAGGGGTGACGGGTTAAATTTCCCGCGAAAATAAAATATTTTTTTTTCATCCCGCATTTGCTGCGAGATTACAACAGGTCAACAAACAGGTGGCTGCCCCTCTAACAGTGCTGGACACCAAAACAAGAATGGCAGCCAGTGTAGTAAGCTGAACGCACTGAACGCGATTTCTTTTCTTCTTGTGAGTACATTACACGCATTGAAACAGTTTCTTCCGTATTAGTAATAAATAATATCGTTAATACCGGCAAGTTTGTGACTAACGTAGCCATGTCCACATTGAGGAGACAGGAACGGAGATGGGCGCGCTTAGCTGCCAGTGACATAGAAACACATAGTGGGCATGCTGCGGAAACTGCGGCATTTGTCTTCACTACTATCCTAATACGGCACATTTCTGCTAAGAGTGGGCGAATATCTTAGCTGTGTTACAAGCGTCGGTGTATAAATAGGGTATACTTCTAACATATCAGTGTAAACGTGGCTACTATCGTTGCCGCTTGCGATTTGTTGCGTGCCCACGAGTGCAGATGAGAAGAATCGAAAGGCGCCTTTTTTGTTGCTGTTGAGCACAACCATTATGAAGCCTACAAATAATAAAGCCAAGGCAACTTGTGTTGTAGCTTTTTTTTCATGGAAGTGCAGAAATTGATGAGAGGAATGAAATGGGGCATCTGCTTAAGAATGTTTGGTGCATGCAGACCGCTTGGTATGTCTTGAAAAGTTGTTTGCCTAGCATTCGACAGCATTCGACAGATGGTAAGCGTGATCATCATTAGCTAGACTTGGCACACAACATATCGCTGTGGCAAGTTCGGGGTGCGATCATTACCTGGGAAAGAAAAAGAAGGGAATTTTGACGACAAAATTCAGGGGTGTGATCATAACACGGGTGCGATCATTATGCAAGTGCGATCATTATGCAATTAAATACTGTATATATAGCATCCTGATCAAGCTGGTTGCATAGAGTGGGTAGTTGGTAACAATGCTGTAATAATGACTATCACAAGAGTGTTAAAATTTAGTAATGAGGGGAACAATAAAATAATTAATGGTTGAAAGGGCGATGTTATGTTGGCATTATAATGTGACAAAGTCATAAAGCAGACAGCCTTCTTTTGGAAGGGTATTGATGCTGCTGTGGTTGTGCAATGGAGAAGAAAGATGAAAGCCGTCAGCCAGTGTGACTTGTGCTTTGTTGGCAGCGCAAATTATATGCCCAGCATTTTGTGTCGTGTAACACTGCAATACGCAACTCAAGTAGGACTCGCCCGAGAAGTTTTTGAGGGGTGGGCATCTTGTGACTGGGGGAGGTAATTTTATACTCAAGTAAGCCCTATTTCCTCTCCTTTACGACCATCCCACCATTTTTCCTGGCACATTGAGCACTTTTGCATTTCGAACGAATTAACGAAAGAAGCCATTGTCAAAATGCGTGCAAAACACGTGCCAGCTACATTCGAATCTGTGGCGGCCAAAAGAAGCAATTCCTGTGCGCACGTGGCAGAAGTAACAAATCGCGACACTAGCTTTTACTCTTCTCGCTTGCTGGTTTGGCTTTTACTAATGCATGGCAAAATACAATTCTGTGGCTATCTGAAGGTCTGATCTCCCATCTTTGAGACTGTATGGTTGACTGCTGTTAATTCGACCCTGATGTGACCGATGAATTAGATTGAATTATCCAGCAGGCCAAATTAAGTTAGATGCAGAAAAAAATGGCAGGACACACTACTGATTCATTTCGCAGTATTTTTTTTATTCTTCCACATGCGTCAATCAAACATATGCCCACTTTCTACGTTTTCAAAATAGAAAACTAACACAGGGATGGCATTAAAGCTTGTAAACAAAGTAGGAATCTAACATGCATTCGTTTTTCTTGCAAGAAAAATGGGCAAGGGTCTAATATGTGTTGCACAGCGGTGGATGGTTTCCTAGTCAGCTTTGTTGTCTACTCATTTAATAGTCAGCTTTGCTGCAGTATATCCGTGTTATGCGATAAAGTATATGAATGCTGTAAAGGTGGTTTTGGCGTCATGTCAGATTGCACTGTGTAGGCAATCTTCGGCCCAATTTTCTTCAAAAAGAAGGTGCCTGTTATAATCGGATAAATACCATAATCAGACGTCATAAGCAGTGGTTATTGCTCATGTATTTTCAACAGGTTTTTTTTTTTTTGGCAAGTGTTCAATGCCTATTGAGGTACCATAGGGATCAGGCATGTGCATGCTAACTGGTCAAGTTTGAATAACCTTGTGAAGGCAAATTTTAGGATCGAAATAACGAAAATTTGGGCCTATAGAACTTCATGGGTGTTTTAGCCACGATCAAATTAATCAAAAAGTCAAATTAACCAGAGCCAAATTAAGGGAAGTCTACTGGATCAAGATGATGATGTTACATAAATGAAAAGCTGCACTATTCACAGTGCGATAGCACCTGCCAAAGCCCGATTTTTGCTGGCAGCACACTAGAAAAATGCTATTTTCTCAGCTTCTACTTCATATTTCACTGTAATATTTCCCTACGTGATAAAACAACCAAGGATCATGGAAATAGCAAAAGTATAGGAAATTTTAACAAAATTAATCACTCTAATCGTTGAGTTGCCTCTGAAAGGAGTGGGCAGTAAACTAAAGCTGTATGCGTGCAGCATTCCTCCCACCTTCCTCTGTGGAGAGAACCCTGACAAGTGAGAGAAATGTTTATGACAAAGGTCACACGTAGTCATGCATTTCGTTGTCATGCCTGTGCTGAATTGTGATGTGCATACCTACTAAGTTTTATGAGTTTATCATGAAGTGCCTGATTTTCCAGACATTCTTACGAGTGCTGTATTAACACCTGTATATTTACAATTTTCCATGTTCTGTTTTCAAAACTCGCAAATGCAATAAGCGTTACTTTATAGAATCCCTATAACTGCTGCATCTCACCTATTTGCAGTGCCATGTTGGCAACACTGAGTGTGTTGGCTTGTATCCAAAGCCAAAGCCAACAGTCATTTGCGGAAAAATAGGTGCTTGCCTTTGCTAACCCTATTGTTCCTGTATCTTGCGCATTGCTGCCAGACCTGTGGCACGTGATCCCATGCAAGCAGCTTAAGCGATGTCGGAGAAGGAGTACTTTCAAATTTATAACGGTGCAAAATCTTTGAAGCTTACAGGATGGCAGAGAAGGGAGCAGAGGCGTACACGCCGTGAATTAATCTGCTTGATATTTCGGTGGACGTCCATGTGTGTGGCTGGGTGGTGGCGGTTTATGCGAACTCTCTTGCACTGACGTCATGATTCCGTTTCCTTCTTTTTGCATTTATATTTCGTGTGGAGCATGAAAGAAACTTTATTTGTATTTGGAGGTCAGCGCCTTTTGTATTCGTGTGTCTTCTTATTTGTCCCATCTTTTGCGCTGTTACAATATCGAAATGTACAAGTAGCCCTCGTCAATACTATAGTTCGGTACTTTCAAGTATTTATACACAGCTATTCATCCAACTTTCCTTTCAGGGGCGAAAGGCACACATTCTGTAGTTAGTGCTGCTGCAATGTCAACATTTCGTGCGCTAGTCAACGGGACTTTCTATTGCACATGGGTACGATAAAACACAAGGACTCTGCAAAACTAGTGGACTAGAACGAGAAGCTTGGAGGGTTCTGCGACCGATCAGCGGATATGTATACTGCAGTCAAACCCAGATATATCGAACCAGGATGTAGCGAATTATTGTATGTAACAAACAGCTGTAAAATCCCAATGAAAATGTTTGCATTAAATTTTTATTTTATACTCGAACCTCATCATAACGAAGTTGAAGGGGGAGCCAAAATTAATTTGTTATATGTATGTCATTTCGTTATATCCATTATTGCCATTTATCACAATGTATGCTCGATAGGATGCACAATTGCAAACATGGAAATAAGAAAACGACTTCGTGGCATGCGGAACCGCTACACAGCCACGCATGTGATAAAGTTTGAATGAAACGGCAGAAGAATCTCTAGTGTGTGCAACACGTACGCGACTTCTTAGCACCCGACACGACAGCCTTTAGATAGCTGCTTTCTGTTCCATTGTGATTGTCTCTTGCATTCGCTTTCCACTTGGCTTGTCGTGGTCGAATAGCAAGTACATGGCACACAGCACAGCACTCTGCTGTGTGATCGAAGAGGAAGTTGAACTTCGCCGCACCAGTGTGGCTCACCCAGCGCATGGCGTCTGAGATTGCACAGGTGCCAATGTGATTGAGGATGGCAAGCCCAACTGCCAGCCCGTGCGGCGCGCTGCAGGGAGAGGGCGAATGGAATGCACTGCCTTGGCATGGCCCCCAAGCTTGCGTCGGGTAGATCTCGAAAGCCAGGCCCAGCTGCAGCAGCCTGCTGTAGAGGGAAAGAGAAAGAGAGATAAAGTGAACAGCACTAATTAAAGAAGTGAACGCAACTTTTGCAGGACCCACGAAATTGCACCGAGGAGATTGTTGGAGGCCACGTCCAGTTATGCCTGCCTACGCGGCGCACCGTGAAGTAGAAGTGAATGTACTAATCTTTTAATCTTTCGCACTGCTGCGTGCAGCCAGCCATGTGTAGCCATTTAGTAGGCTACACATGATATAACCAAAACTAGGGAACTGGATAATTGGGAAAACAGCACGGTACAAGGATGTACTTGCTTGTCGATTGAGAATAGGACACCTACGGTACTCACTTTTACCTCTTGCCTGGAGGGAATCCTCCGGCTTGTAGGAAATCCCGCAATAATGTCACAGTACTCCATGTTCTTATTCAATGCCTTGTAATAGAAGCAGAGAGAAAAAAAGTATTTTCCTTCTGCATATCACGAAAATGTACTTCTTCACCCGACATTTTTTCTTAACAATGAACAGCTTTTTAACCTGAAATTTAGCTCGGAGTTTTTAGCTGAAACACACTCGGAAAATCATTTGGCCATGTAATTTATAGCACACAATATATTCAAGGACTTCCTTGAAGCTTTACCGTCACTTTTAAATTTTGTTGAATGGTGTTTTTTACGAAACCCAATTGCCGTAACCCACATAACTACTTATTCAGTGTAATTATTTTAGTACCTATATATTTTACAGCGTGGTGGTGGCGCAACTTGCGCAGCCCGGCACACGTAATGGGGCGAGATCAGTGCAGAAGTGCAATAGTTGAGCCGTTGCTTGTGCGCAGGTACGCAACTACGTTAGCGCAGTGTTGAGAAAGACCAGTGTTGCTCAACGGCATATTCGACATGCAGATGTGGGAGTTTTGAAACGCAGCGGCGAATTATTGCTGAATCTCGTGGAAAGTGATGTACTCGGCGTGGAACGGTCGGGTGTGTTTGGTTTCGGAGACAAATCTAGTTTCCATTGCCAGGACAATTTCCCTTCGTTACAACGAGGTTTTAAATACATAGATCTCTATGGAGATTTCAAGGTTAATTTCGTTTACTTCATTATGGGTGACGAGATTTGAGTGTATATTGAATTATTGATACTATATTGAACTATTTCACAATATCTTTCGAGTTCTATATATCAGTGTTTGACTGTATTAGAGCTGAGTGCCTTTTGGTTGTATAGCTAGCCGAGCCCTCAACTTCCAAGGTGTAATGAGTTTGTTGTGCCACTATTGCGCTGTGTTTGTTGTGTATTTCACTTAACAAAATGTTTCACTGCTATAAAACGGTATTAATATTTATTTATGCTATCGTAGTATCTTTCGGCATCTCGTATGGCATATTGAGCAGTGTGGGGCTGGCAGGTATGGACGTGTAACCTTGCAACAGCCTCGCAACCCCTAGGCTAAACAAGATAAGAAAATAACACAGAGACAAGCACAGTATGGTTCAAAACAGTAGAAGCTTTGCTTACTTTGACAACTACCCTCAATAATATTTGCACAATTTTTGTACTTGAGATGACCAAATAAGTGTAGAGGATGCTAAAAAAAAATCCATATCGATAACTTGGAGAGGCCCTGAAGCATTTTTTCCATTTGTTTTGAATACACCTACGTTGTTTCAAGTCAAATTATAGCTTACATTTCAGTCAAATATTGCTCTCTCAGGCACACCAGAGAGTGTATAATACTGTTTAATGCTTTGGTATCTCCTTGCCCTTTCTTTTATATCTTCAAGGTCCCCAACTACATTTGTCACGTCTATGAATGCCAGAGATTAAAATGGCGGTTATTGGAAGGTTTCCTTGAACACGCCAAATTCCCTTCATTTGTGTGCTGAAAGCTGAAGGCATTTGTGTGCTGAAAGCTGAAGGCATATTGCTTAACATCACCTAAGTAGCCCTATATATGTACAAATGTGCATGTTGGCTAGATGTGCAAAAGTGCTGGTTTGTCAGTGTAATGTCATAGATTTCAGTAGCAGTTTCTCATATGTGGGTCATTTTGCAATAAGAAACGTTGTCGGAACTTCATATGTTAAGCCTTTGATTCCTTTAAATTGCGGTCTAGTCCTTTATTGGAACTGGAATTGAGCAGATGCTGTCAAAATCTGATGTCATGGTGAACTAGTGCAGGGCAGTCAAAGTGCCATTTGCTAGCAGTCTTGTTCTTGCCCATTTATTTTATTGCTCACCAACCCTCTTCTTACAACCAGAATGGCCATCTTGCCGCTGTGGAAGCTAAACATACTGACGCAGCTCATCTTAATGTTCTTTCGTGGTTTCGCTTCAAGTAGCTGAGCTTAGGTACAGGCACAAAGGCCAAAGGTTGTTAAGCCTTTTGTCATTGATTACAAATGGATTGTTTAACAGCATGCGAGTGTTGTTATGAACCTACCTTACTCACTTTTGCAGCATTGCCAAGGATTAGACTTTGCATGTATGCTCGAACGTTGCAACCATGTCTGCTTCCTTTATTTATGGTGAATTCGGCAAATCGCACCAATGCGCACCGGGCACCATGCTGGGGTGATGATTGGATGAAATGGTGCTTCATTGCAATTTTCTGAATTCACCATTAATTCTCCAATGCAAGAAGGCAATGAATGAATGTAGCCAAAATCTAAAGTGCAAGTCAAGTGCAAAGGCGTTATGCAGGTATTTAAACTCTGATGCTAATGAGCATTTTGGTGACGTAAGTGTAAGGTCGACAGAAAATAAGTGCATTGGAACACACACAGCCGAGAAAGACACAGGACAGGCGCTATGTCTGTCCTGTGTCTTGGCTGTTGTGTGTGTATTGTAGTGCACTTGCTTTCCGTTGACCTGCAATGCACCATCTAGCCTGTATGCAGTTGTTGTTAAGAGGAAGCTTTAGCTCGGGCCCAACTCCGACGCGGCCTATTCAAATACATGTAAAACGCAAAAACGTTTTTATGAGATAACCCCTGGACCGATTTTGATGAAATTTGTTGCATTTGAAAGAGAAAGTTACATTCTAGTGACTGTTGGAAGCGGAATTTCGATTTAGAGCTTGAATTGTCTTAAAACGATTTTCAAATATTTGACCGTATGAAAAAAATAGAAGCACGAAGTTTACAAACTCATAGCTCTGCATCAAGAACTGATATCGCGGTTCTGTAAATGGCATCCATTAGATCATTCAAAGCGGACAAATTCAATATGTCATTTTACATCTTACGTGAATTTGTTACGTTGGTTACAACGGTTTTGCAAACGTTGTATTTCCCTATGATTAAATTTTTTTATATTTATGTGTAACATATCAATTTTGTCCGCTTTAGATGTACTATTAGATGCAGTTTACAGAATTGTATTATCGTTTTCAGTGGTTGAGTAATAGAGTTGTAAACTTGATAGTTTCGTGTTTTGAAAAATTTCGATTTTTGTCAATTTTTAATAAAAAATTGACGACCTAACTCAAAACTTCGAAACCAACAGTCACTAGATCTTAAGTTTGTCTTTTAAATGCAAGAAACCTCGTCAAATTTGGTGCAGTGGCTGCCGAGAAAAACGAATTTTCCTTTTACATGTATTTAGATAGGAACACTCGAGCTAAAGCTTCCTCTTAAGTAGGTGTAAGGTATGCCTACACCTGAGTAAACAATTGGGAGCTTAGTGAAATAGTGCTGTGTGCTGCTTGTTTTCAGGGTTTTACAACGGCTATTTCACCTTTCAACTTCTCAGCCATTGGGGGCAACCTGGCATCAGCACCAACATTAATGGTAGGAGCACATTTCTTCTTTCTTTTTTTTTTCGTGTGGCTTGTGCGTGTTATTAAATTGTACTAGTGGTGTCATTGCAAAACTGGACAGTAGGTTATAAGGGACAGCATAGTAGAGGACTCTGTATTAATTTTGATCAACTGTCGTTCTTTAAGGTGTACCCAAAGCATGGTACATTAGCATTTTCGCATTCCACCCATGTTGGAATGTGGCCTTAGCAGCCTCGATCGAACCTGCAATCTTGTGCTCAACAAGACTTGTTATTGTAGTTACCTGCTCTGTCTTATCTAAGAGGCTCTGCTAAAATGATGGGAATGAGTGCACTATAAATATGGAATTTTTTGCATTGCAAGTGTCGAGTCGATGCAGTTGAGGCAGTAGAAGCACTGGTTTTCACCATGACCCAGCAATGTATGCCAGGTCCAGTTGAATGTGAAAGCATTGTCGATTTGCTTCTTCAGTGGGAAGGGGATAGTGTACCAAGAGTGTCTCCCTCTCAGGAGAGCAGCAGCGCAATTGTCTTACCCAAAAGGCTCCGAAAAGACTGCAAGAAAGTGCATGGCAAAAGAATCCAAAAGTGCATTGAGGAGCATGGCTGGTGGGCTCTGAAATGACAGTGCCCTGTTGTACAATGCCTTTTTCTGTCTTGTCAGTTCTTTGGGAAATATAGGCCACAGACACATGGGTGCTCATTGCTCCACTGGATTGAACTGTTTTAATTTTGTGGGTAGTCCTAGTTTGTAGGTAGTCAAGTTCATAGCCTCACTGTTGTGGGACCTTCTGCCATCCCCCACCTCCAACACCTGCACACATACACTTAGCTTTGTTGAACTGAGCTTTACTGTACGGTACTGCTGTTGAAAAGAACACCAAATTAGTGTTTTGGGCCTGGTTATAGCTGGGCCTTGAAAAGAGATCAATAATTTTTAATCATTATAGGTATACTTAATGCATCACATCAAGCACTTTTTCATTACAGTTAGTGTTAGTGCCACGATACTGAAGAAGACAGTAGCATAATGTAAATACTGACCAAGTGAAAGTGGGTCTGCAACGTCTCGCCTGCTGTTATGCCTGTGGCGCTTACCATGTAATATTACCATGTACATATTTGAATATGCTTCTATGTTATTTTGCGACATCTTTGGTGGAAGTGTTGGGTGTATATTGTGGTGATATAAAGTTTTGCTGTGCAAGGTAGACATCTAGAGTGGCATGTCAGAGACTGCGAAGTTGAGGCAGTCTATTATGGGGTATAACACTGGATCATGGTGCTGTTTGTTGCTGAAACGAATGAAGTCCAAGATTTACAGAACATAGGCACCGGTGTAGTGCTTGCTGAGGTTGAGTGGATTGAGAAAATAACTGGACATGCGGTTTGCATCCTGATGGAGTTGCCTGACTGGCGCAAAACAGAAAACTAGTACTCCTATAAGCCCATGGCCCAGCGTTCAAAGTGGCCTCTGTAGTCTTTCAGCGAAGAAAGCTAGCAGAGTGCGTGGGGTTCAGCGACTACCAAGAATGAACCAAGAATGGGTGATGATAGAGGTTTGACCAAAACTCTGAGGTCACCCAAACAAAGACAAGACGTTCATGCTCTCCAATTGAGTAATCATGCTCTAGGACGGGAGGGGGGGGGGGGGGGGGGGCGGTGGCTAGTGTACGCTATTACACAGTCATGACTGTGCTGATGCCTGGGCGAGAACAGCTCCGGTCGAAGTGCGAGAACAGATAGGTCGAAATGTGCCATTACATTATATAGTAGTTATGCCAGTTCGAAAACTAACTTGGTGTTCCCTTTAAGAGGAAACCTTAGCTCGGGCCCAGCTCCTTTGCTGCCTATTAAAATGCATGTAAAACACGGACAGGCTTTTCTGAGATAACCATTGGGCGATATTAATGAAGTTGGTTGCATTTGAAAGAGAAAGTTAAATACTAGTGACTGCTGGAGGCGGAATTTCGATTTAGGGCCTGAATTCTTTCAATGGAATTTTCAAACTATGGTAAGTCTGAAAAAAAAAATAAATAAAGTGCGAAGTTTACAGATTTGTAGCTCTGCATGTAGAACAGATGTCACAGTTCTGTAAACTCAATCCATGAGAGCATCCAAAGCAGACAAATTTGATATGTCAATTTATATCTTAGGTCAATTTGTTACATTGGTTTACAAGGGTTTTGCAAATGTTCTACTCGCAGATTAGTGGTCTATTTGAAAGCCATGTACAATATACCAATTTTGTCCACATTAGATGTACTATTAGGTGCATTTTACACAAATGTGATACAATTTTTCATTGCTGCGTTACAGAGTTGTAAACTTTGTAGTTTCGTGTGGAAATTGGCAATTCTTGTCAATAAAAAATTGATGGCCTGAATGGCAAATTCGCAACCAAAGGTCACTAGATTTTAATTTTTTCTTTTAAATGCAACAAACCTGATCAAATTTGGTGCCTTGGTTGCCAATATTGCAGCATGTGCAATATTTGCCTGTGGTTTAAGTGTGATGCTTGATCAATTTTGATGTAAACTGCAAGCCATTGGTACCGGGTCTCAATGTTGCTTACAGCAGTGCGGTCAAAGGTACTGCTTTGTTTTGTGTAGAGGAGGCTCAAAGTCATTGCTGCGCATTCTGTTGAAGCTCTATGTTATGCACTTTGTACAGTGCCGTTCACATTTGATGGTGCCACAGTTGTAGCTGCTGGCTTTGATGTCCTGCAACTGTTTGTGGGTTGCTCTTTGTTTGGGATGTGACAAACAGACAACGTACTGTACAAACCTGAATGCAATACAAGAGGCAATACGAGGGTAATGGGAAGAAAAAAAATAAACTTTCTGCTACTGTGGCATGCGCAGGACATCTCATGAACACATATATCTGTTATATCTTATCTGTATGCACTGTTCCTTTCCAACATGCATATTAGAATTCTGTCTTCTTTCTCTCGTCTATGTCCGTACCTGCCACTAGTACAACGCATAGTAATCTCGTTCACCCTTTGTTCCTTTTTCCGATATTAAGGGTAACGTAGTCCTATGGAAGCCTTCGGACGCGGCCATCCTCTCAAATTACTTCATCTTCAAGATCTTTGAAGAGGCTGGCTTTCCACCTGGAATCATCAACTTCCTGCCCTCTGAGGGGCGTGCCTTCGGAGACGTCACGTCAGCGTCGCCGCACCTTGCCTGTGTGAACTTCACAGGCAGTGTTGCGTAAGAACTTTGGTGTGAATCGCAGTTATGAATTGGGAAACGGGTCAATTGTGCTAGCTCATTTGTATGTCACATTTTTGTTTAGGTACTATTACCTGATGACTTATGTTTGACCAGGCATGACTGGTATCAAACCAGCAATTTTGTTGTTTCTAGTCCAACATTCCTAAAAGAACAATAAAAAAATATTAAGTTGAGCAAGATCGAAATATTAGGCTTCTGTGATAATGAATTCACCATTCATGGCGAGAAAAGAGCTTTTGTAGGTGAAAAAAAAATAACAAAAATGGAAAATCGGAGTGGTGCCGCCTATTCTGAACTATGGTACCACTCAGGTGATGTCACACTGGCCGATTCATGGAAAGTGGCAGAGAGGGAGGCCACTAGGAGATTACGTTAACTTATCCGTATTAGCAAGGGTGATTCAAACTGAGGAGCAGCAGCGGGACTTTCGATGGCAATTTTCTACGCTGTAAAGTCATATATTGGCACGCAGAAAATGATGATGGACATCTAGATGAATAATTGGTAGCTCTAACTTGCTGTCCCTTTAACAACGTAAGCCATGGCCAACTTGTGCAAGGAAACAGATAAGCTTGTCTTCTGACGTACATCTCGTCCACCATACCCGGTCAAAACACAGTGCCTGCAATGTTGGCACTCATGCACCGTTGTGTGCTCTCTGTAAGATTTGAGGTTTTTGCGAGGCAAAGGTGCAAACATATGCAGCACCAGAGTGCATCTACTGCAGCTTGCATGTTTCTCACATCTTTAGATTGTGAACAAGCCTTTCAGTGTTGGTACAGGAGTAGTTCAGGTAGCACTGGAGTACACACTGCACACAATTGTGCTGGTAGCATGCTCTCATCAGTCACTAGTGTTCACCTTACATGAACATGTTGATCTATCTGTTAGTGCTTTGTGTGGCTAGCCAGCTACCTGCAAAAATGCCTTTCATAATATTGATTCCCGCAGAGCGTGGAAGCTGCATAACCCCCACCTCCCCTTTATTTTTCATTTGCAAAAGGCTTTTTCTTTTGTACGTTTTGAGAAAGGCAAGGGCTGATACAAAATGAAAATAACTGTGTCTTGACAGCACAGTTTTGATCAGATCTGTGTGTGCGTATTGTCATGCAGTCGTGACAGTGAAAAAAGCAGCAAAACTGTGAATGATGAAACTTGTGTTTAATTAGGCAAACCTGTGCCCTTAAAAGCAGGCTACACTCAAAGAACAACGGTAGCGGTGAACACAGTCAGCGATTGTTGTCAACGATTGTTGGTCAAGCGCATCGGCTTTTATACATGAGTCATCGAAGGTTCCAGAGTAATTGCTGGTGCCTGCGTGTCTTCCATAAAGTTCTACACTATTCACGTCACGCATACATGCAATCAGATTACACAAGGTTCGGTAACAATAGACAGCGGATAGAACCATTGATAACATTCAAGAAACTTCCAATACATGCAGGCGTGTCCTGCGTTGAGCGATAAATTTTTTTTAGACAGCGAAATACGATCACCCGATAAAGATAAACAAGTACACATGTCAATATATTGTGCGTGTGTTGCCCTTTTTTTCATTTTTATGCTTTCAGTACATTCAGAACGATATGGAAGCAGGTGTCTCAAAACTTGGACATCTACACAAACTTTCCAAGGCTAGTAGGAGGTGAGTTTGTGTCCTTGCATTTTAATTAAACTTGTTAATGTTTACTCTATAACTGTGAGCTAGAATCTGAAATATCGGATTCGGCAGAAAATTGCTTATTACACAAGTGCCTAAAAAAGTTGTCATATTCCCGTATGGTAACTTTTGGGGATACCTTAACTTTCATGACGGATGACTAGCACCAGTCACATTGGTGTGTATGAGCGATGGCATTCTTGGCTCAGGGGCAAGCACGCTGTCTTTTTGCAGAGCCAAAATTGCTGTTTCCTGCCCATGCATTCGGTGCTACAAAACTGAAAGTATCTTTGAAAGTGATTGTCTGAGAATACAGCTGAAGTTTGTCAATGCACTGCTATGTTCCTGTAAGCTTGCCATGGTGTCGCTACAGTTATATGAAAGTACAATCAATGTATGCAATGAATGTTCATCCCCTGTGAACATAACGATAGTTGACCAATTGGCCAGTGTAGGTAGCTGCACAAGCTGGGGGTTGAGCCTATCGCGGTTGAGAATTTTGATCGTGACTGGGTTCCGTTGCTATCGATAATGGCCATGTGCCACTGGTACAGTCGGACCTTGATATGTCGAACAGCGTGGTGATCGTGAAATAGTTCGATATAACCAGAATTAGATATATAAGATCACGTAAAAAATGCATAATAAATTTCTGCAAATCAATCAATAAACCAAGGGTGCGATTGGGGATCGTTTGGAATGCGCATTCAGTTGCACCGTGCGCAATTGGCGTACGCCGCGCCGACTTCGTCCGCCGCGCGAAGTTGCCGCAGTCTAGGTCAATCGCACGCGGCACAACCGAACGCACGCTCCGAACAACGATTTCCGATCGCGCCCCAATCGTGGGCGCAGTAAATACTCACTTGAACATTAACACAAAGTATATATTTATTTGGCTGACTGTACTGCAGCAGTGTAGCCTGCTTCTTATTGGCAGCCACGTGCTTAAACGCGGAGTCCTCATCATAGTCTAAACGGTCCACAAGCGATAGGCCGGTGCCCTCTATTGCACCGCAGTAGCGGTGCCGAAGGGCCAAAGCAGCTACAGCCCCAGTTGAAGTCGGGAGTGGGGCAACATCAGCGCTTGCGGGATCAACCTCGGCAGCGTCTTCGTTTGGCCGCTACTTCTGCTGCGATCTCCACGTCCGTCAATCGAAGCATTTTGAAACACTGTCAGTAACACAGTATTAAGTGGCGTCTACCAAGGCGTCTATGAATGAGCTCAGTGAGCGCACGCTGTCGTGCGTCTTTGTGAATGCAAACCGCCAGTCCTTGTGAGACGCACATGGAGGCGCGGCAGGCATAAAGCGCGCACCAAGGCGGAGTCAGTGCGGCAAATGCAATACGTCGTTGACGTTGTCGAACTAGTCAAGCTGCCCCGTGTGTGCGTCGCTACGTTCAAATGGCGCCCTCGGCGCAATAGATGTGTGGAGCAGTTGGGAACGCCCATCGTGACACCGCTATCTTCGAGGGTGTTGCAGGAAAGCTCACCGCATGTCAACAGAATGCACATGGTCTGGGATGGCGGAGTTCGATATACCATTTTATGTCTGGCTTCGTTCGAAATAAAAAATAAAAGATTCATGCGATTTTCCAGGTGATATAGAAATTGTTCGATATGCGCAATAATTTGATATATCTGTGTTCAATATATCGAGGTTTGACTGTACTACACACCACTCGGTCGTTCGGATGCACATTCTGTTTGTCCTGAATCATCATATGCCACATTCCGGTAAATGCTGGAGCATGCAGTGTTGCATGTCTGATCACGTGCTGGATGGTACCATAGATCGTGTTGTAGATGGACTTCACGGTGGCAAGTTCAGAGTACTATCATTATGCAATAAAAAGGAAAAACACACTCTTCAATTAGGAAAATGGGCAGTCGTATTCATTACACGAGTGTGTTCAATATGTGAGTAAATACGGTATTACTTCCACTTTCACCATAGCAGAGCATGTTGAATGGAAAAGGCTGCACAACTGTTGTTCTTTATCATCAGTAAATGAGGCAAGAGCCTTGATGCGTTGAGTAAAAGTGCCAAGTGTGATGAGGAACCATCAATAGGGAGCTTTAGAAATAGCATCTTTGCATACCCAATGCCCCACCCCCTGGTTGCATTCTTTTGTATACCTTTTTGCATTCTTTTGTACACCCAGCTGCCTGTGCCCCCAACTTTTGATGTGCAGCACTTAACCCTCCCTAGTCTCAACTAAACCACGCAGGCTCACAATGTCTTCTTTCACCCGCTGCAGTAGCTTAGTGGCTGTGGTGTTGTGCTGCTAAGCTTGAGGTCACAGGTTCGATCCTGGCAGCGGCTGCCGCATTTCAATGCAGGTGGAATGCAAAAATGCTTGTGTACCATGCTTTGGGTGCATGTTAAAGAATGCCAGGTGGTCAAAGTCAGTCCAGAGTCCCCAACTACGGCATGCCTGATAATAACATCGGGGTTTTTGCATGTAAGGCCCCAGTATTCACCCTGAATTGTCTACTTTCAAGTCATCTGGGCACCAAACAAGAAAGTACCCTATGTTGACGGCCACTTCTACTTTCCAATTCTCTTGTGCATATTCCTTTGGTGCCATTGACAACTGGCTTCTTTTCAGCTTAATTTAGTCCCCTCTTTTCACTCTATTCCCCCATGCAGTTCACCGTTGCCTTGTTTTAAAGGCATTAGTTCTTGCGTAGGAGCTGTCAAGGCTGTGCACTCTTCTTCTTGCATGCTTCACAGTCTGTGCCTACGGTGTTGTTTCACAGAGTGTGGTGGCAAGAACTTCCACTTCGTGCACCCTTCGGCTGACCTTCCTACCGTAGTGGCACAGACGACACGGTCGGGCTTTGAGTACAGCGGCCAAAAGTGCTCGGCTGTGGAGAGGTTGTACGTGCCCAGCAGCCTGTGGCCCAAGGCAAGTTGCGGCTTGACGGCACGTTCGGACTAGAACACTGCACTAATTAAAAACTGGAGAACACAGATGGGTGTGTGTGTGTATCGTTGCTTTACATTTTACTCTTGAACACCACTAATTCAAGGTGACCCACAAGAGGTATTTATAATCTAGTGGATCTTTAAATGGTCAAAGTGAAGCTTTATTTGTGGCATCTGATACGTTTAGTTGCTGTGGTTGGTGGAGGTGGTTGGACTGTGGAAAGCAGGATCTTGGGGGTGAGGAGTGGTAGAAGGTTTGTGCCGAGAGGAGGCAGGGTTGAGGAGAGCTAGTAATGTGTGCCATTTGGTAGTTACTGCTGCAGGCTATGATGACATAGAGTAAGTGGAAGGCACAGTGTGGTACTGATTGGTTGGCGCTAGTGATGTTATCACGCTTTCACAGTAGAGGGGATAGGAAAGCTTTGCTTACACTGATTTTCGCAGTGTTCGAGAGCTGCATCATATTTACGCTTTCACGGTAGAGGGGACAGGAAAGCTTTTCTTACGTCAATTTTCATAGTGTTTGAGAGCTGCATTATATTTTTGAAATTGCGAAAGCTTAAAATTTTGCAGAGTCCTGCTAATACTGGAAGGAGTAATTACATGGTTAGAATATAGTTCCATGATTGCTTGTGTGTAAGCGGATTGTACCTTCGCAGCTCAAGGAGCAATTGGTGGAGGCTCAGAAGAGCCTGAAATTGGGCTCTCCGCTGGAATTTGACACCTTCATGTCAGCGGTCATCGACAGGGCAGCTTTTTCCAAGATCACTGGCTACCTGCAACATGCCAAGAACAGCCCCAACCTCAAGGTGCTCGCTGGTGGGGGTGCCGATGATAGGTTCGTAGCTGCCTTCCCTTCTTTCTTACTTTTTACTTAAAGACACATTTTTGGGGTGCGTTAGGGTATGAATTAACAGGAGCATGGGTTTCTGTAACATGAACATCAGTTGTTATGCCTAGTCCATTTTCCTTGTAACATACTTGCACATTTGCCTTGTATAATCTCCATGGTGGCAATGGCATTGTGCTGTTGAGCACAAGGTCATGTGTTTGATTCACGGCCACTGCTACCACATTCCGATGGGGGCAGAGAATGTGAAAATGCTCATATACCATGCTTTGGGTGCACATTAAAGAACCCCAGGAAGTTGAAAAGAAAGCAGAGGTTAAGTGTTAAGTGTGTTAAGGCCTTTGCAGTGTCACTTATAACACATAATGTAGTTTCAGGGTGCTCTAACTCTATAATAAATTATTTTTTTCTGCAAATATAATAGATGAAATATAGGTACTTTGGTGTAAGGTTACTTAATTGAAGGTTCTTGATGAGATATTCTTGAATGGCTCACATTGAGACCTCTTGCATCTTGACACTTTTGAAGCTATCATTAGCTAGAAAAAGAGAGAGCAAGGCAGAGAGGCGAACCGGGAATAGTTATGGTTGGCTGCTGTGCTGGAGGGGGGGAGAGATGATAGGTGAACTACCATATTTATTCGAATATAAGCTGAGATTTTCTCCCAGAATCCTTAGCCTCAAAGTGACCCCACACTTTAGATGTGAGGCTTACTGTTTGCTTATGGAGGCAGCAGTGCCACTTTTTCGGTGATCCAGATTTTGAACAGCAGCACAAGCTGTACCAACTAATTTGGCAGATGAATTGGGACCGTATTTTTGCACATGTAATCCGCACTGAGATTTTGAAAAACTTAACACCAAAGGCGGAGTGCAGAGTGTCCTTGAGGTGCGGTTTCATGGCAGTGCTGATGTCATCCTACAGTGCAACTTTACAGCCTCGCGGCACGCACTGCTGTAAAGCCACACCTCAAATGAAATTTTCGCCCATCCAGCTTCATTATCTCTTAGTGAATGCCACCCTCTCCCCATCTCCATGTGTTAAAGCTACCTTTCCCTCTATTTCCTGTTCACTATTTTGCATTTTATGTTAGTAGTTCAGGATTTTAGGCAATCCCCACTGCTTCTGACTAATCCATCGGCTATTCTATAACACATTATATTAGTGTGCATACTTAAGTTCTTTTGCTTGGCTTATAATAGGATAAATATGGTAATAGAAACCAGAAAAACATGATGGAAGGAAAGGGAGGTAAAGTGCTCACTTATTCCAGGGGAAGGATGTAGCATTGTTAAATACTCAAGTACATCATGTGGGCAACTGGAGCAGCATAAATATAACTTTCTGCATGCAGTTCCTTTTGGTGCATTTGCCTAGAACTTTTTCTGATAGTGGATGGCTGTTGCCCACTCTGTCAAACATGTTGCTTATCACCCGTGCCTCTCTGCACTAAAGTGTGGCAGACACAGGAGACGTGTGAAGGTCTCATGACAGTTTCACGTGTTGCATGTGGGATTTTCTGTCATTCCAATGAGGAAACCATGAGTTAGTAAATGCAACGCCGAGCCATAAGAACAGCATGGCATGATTTGTTCATGTTGTGGTAACCTAGACAGTAGACTTATTTCTAGACCAGGTCAAAACATGCAGTTGTGAGCAAAAGTCTAGAGACCATGGCATCAGCGAAAAATTTCTTCTTAGCCCAGAGTGCAGCCTGGTATTGTCTCAGTGGATTGCACTGTTTGAACAAGCACAAGTAGGCTGTAGCACCAGGATGCGACAAACAATTTTTTTTTATTCAAATCTGTCGTGTTAAACTTTTGCTCACTACTATTCGTAGTTGTTTATTTCTAATCAGTGAAATGTGTAGGGATGAGTTTAACACACTTCTAAATACAGTTTTGGGGGGGAGTGGGGACACTTATGGCAGTTTGTCACTTTCCCCACTCGAGGACTGCACAGTATATTGTTGGGATAGTTGGTGGATGTTGACTGGTTCGGCCACCATGATGTTACATAGGGACAGCAGTGGTCTTCTTGCCTTCTTTCTGATGTCCCTGTGTAACTATATGCTCGTAAAACCATTGGAGTGCTACACCTGCACATATTTTTGTAGGGGTAGGCTGTAGGGGTAGCCTGTAGGGATTGTGATGTTCAAAGATCTCTCGCATATCAAAGGTCTGAGAACTGCCTATATGCAGAATTGATATTCTTCTTACACAGAGGAGGTTCCTTTCAGGCATCTAATAAAAAGAATTAGGCAGCGGCAACTAGCAAACAACCCCAGTGATTATCTAAATAACTGCCCTATTTATCACCTGCTTTGTTTTATACTATAACCCGCCGTGGTTGCTCAGTGGCTATGGTGTTGGGCTGCTGAGCACGAGGTCACGGGACCGAATCCCGGCCATGGCGGCCGCATTTCGATGGGGGCGAAATGCGAAAACACCCGTGTACTTAGATTTAGGTGCACGTTAAAGATCCCCAGGTGGTCAAAATTTCCGGAGTCCTCCACTACGGCGTGCCTCATAATCAGAAAGTGGTTTTGGCACGTTAAACCGAATAATTTAATTTTTTTTGTTTTATACTATAGGTGTGCTCATGTCAGATTTTCAATTTCGGAGTGAATTCGAATGATGAAAACCAAGTGTAAATGGAAATAAATATTCTTTTGATATACAGTGCTATTGGTGTTGCAAAGATGAAATTTTTTTCATGGACCAGAGGTCCGAAAAAAAGCATGTTTAATTATTCTGCAGCATATACAAACAGGAAGATTATGCTTTGTAGTGAACAAAATTTTCTGGTACAGTGACTTTGCTTGACAGTATCATAACTGCAGTTATTTAATGCTCTCATGAAGGAGTGATAGCTGCTCGACATGTTAGGAGAGTGGGAGCTTCCTCCTGCATGTCACAGTTCCTTCAGACACCAAAAAGAGCTGCTCACTGGACGCACTGATGTCTGGTATCGGCAGATATCTTTTCGAAAGCTGAGCCAACAGTTGGCACTATACTTAAACCACCACTCACGTGGATCTTATTTTTGCCAAAAATTTCATTGTGCACATATCTTTCAACCTGTGCTTGTGGCAGGGAAAATTGCAGCTGGTTGATGAGGTTATCAAAGTCTTTCCACAGTGCTGACTTGGAAGGAGCCTCTTCAGAAGCTTTCATTGTTGAGGACATATCAGAGTTCCTTGGTGTTTAAGTTTTTCTTGTTTCTTCTAAGCCAGGTTTTTAATCCAGTTTGCCATTGAAGCAACCTTGTGGTACTCAACTACTTTTGAACGAGGGTCTAAAAACATTGCCGAGCTTGCTACTTGGTCAAATTTGTTGTTTGGAAGCATTGTTCTTAGGCACTCAGCCAGATTAGTAGCAAACACAAAGGCTTCCACCTTGCGATTGATGTTGTCCAGGTGTGTGAAGAGGCAGCACAGTCTGTTTACTTAAGCGGATAGGGTCGGGTAGCCATAAGCACCAGCTTATTACCTGTGACAGTGCCCCGTCTTAGTCTTGATATGCTTCTCTGCACGCCAAATATGCTTCACCGCAATGCAGTATGTATGCTTCGCCTCATAACACGGGTGTACTGCGGTGAAGCTGACTTAAAGAACTGACGACAGCATTTTTTGAGGGTTGGAATAGTGTCTTTTGAATCAAATACTTACTGATACGAATAGAATGTTCGAAGTTTCAAATATTCGCACACCACTAGTTTACACTCTTGTCAGAGGGAGCGAAAGTTTTATTTTTTTCATTACTGTGTATACTATAATAATGAAATATTACTATACAGTTGAATGACTATGCAATGAAATGGCCTGTATAATAAAGATTTAATTATGTTCCAGCCGAATTTTTATATTCTGTATGTATTGTGAATGCCTCTACAACGAAGAACGTTGGGTGTCCCTGGTGACTGATTTGTTACTCTACAATGAACGGCATGTCAAACAGCATACGAGGCAGTGTTAAGGCACACTTGACAATTGTGCTGAGGTCATACAGCAAGTGTTATAGCACTGTTGCCCTTTGCAGCAATCGCTGAAGTCGTATGCTGTTTGTTGTACCATACCAGCAGGTGTAACATTGGTTGAATACGGTGCAGTTGACGATGACGTGGCGATGTAAGCATAACTGATTACCGGCAATGTTATCAAAGTCATGTAGGGCAATGCCAACGGAGGCACCATTGAAGAGCTGTAAACGGACTAAAAGTTCCGACAGCAAGGGATTTGATAGTATCATTCGATAGTTTCCAGCTGTGCCTTTCTTCGCTCCTGTATTGCGTTGCAAAGCATGTCGTGAACCTCTGTACGATAAGGTCAGCTGCAATCATGTATGCGAACAAGCAAAGTGTGCACAAAGAAAGTTCGACGTATTTAACCAAGCTCCCCCTTGAAATCATGTTAGATAAGGGTTTTCTCTCATTGAATGTGCTTAACCTGCTCAAGCGGTGCGCAATCTTAATAAACTATACTGTATAACAAATAATTTGGAAGCTCAAGTGTCTGACTGTATTTACTATAATGTAATGTTGAAACCGTCTTGCTGCAAAGCCGTTCATCACAATACCTCGGCGAAACCTATGGCACCCTGTAGCTCTGCACGAGCTCAAGGGTTCATGTTCCAGCTCCTGCAGCCTCACTTTAATGGAAGTGTAATGCGACTGTGCCTTAGTACTGAGATTCCAATTTGCGCTAAATTAAAATTTTATCTTTAATGCATATGTGGCCTCAAGATGTACGAGTCCCATCAATTTATCTGTGCGATTCATACGGGGTTAATCAACTCTGCCTCCCACGCTGTGTTCCTCAATTCTTTGGTGCAAAAGTGTGCCGTTGCACTGTTGTCGTGGACGATCGATTGATATATTAATGGGGTTTAACATCCCAAGGCAACACTGAAGCTATGAGGAACATTGTAGTGGAGGGCTCCAGAATAATGCTGGCCATTTGGGGTGGTTTAGTGTGTGCCTAATTCTAAACACACGAGCACTTTTGCATTTTGTCCTTATCAAAATAGAGTTGGGGCAGTTGGAAATCGAACTCGCAACCTTGTATCAGCAGCAGAATGTCATAGACATTAAGGCACTGCGGCACGTGTGATCAGGGATGCCAACAATAATTTATAGTGGTGCTCAATGGGGGAAAAATGTTCTTTTCATCGACAGAAAAATGTTGGTGTTTTTCAACTCCTTTTGGCTTGTTTTTCAGTGGAAAAACAAGCATTTATTCATCATTGATTATTGACTGGAGTTGATAATATTGATTGAAACAATGATTATTCATCAACCCTTCGCCATGTCTCTCGGGCCCAATAAAGGTCAGCCGCTACTGTGACGTCACAATAGTTGATATGTACTCTAGATGTTACAAACACGCTGTTTGCCTGTGCCCTGTTCAAAGTGTCTCTCACAAGAGCTCGTTAAAATCTTGTTTTACTGTGGAATTTGCAAAGCACTGTTCAGAGATCATTCTGCCTCAAGAGGTTTTCAAAAGGGTTTAGCACCAGTGTATCTATAAAATTAGGCTCAAGAGTTTAAATTTAGTGTAGGGTCAACCACAGGGCCAAAACAAAGGATTTATTACGTCATGTAGGGTATTATCGATGGCATCGCTGGTGGTTTTAAGGAAATTTGTCAGCAGAACTGGCTGATGCTGTGCGCTGTACGTGATGCGTACTTCACGTTTCTCTTGCTTTTTACAGCCAGGGCTTCTTTGTGCAACCGACCATTCTGGAGACCACCAACCCAGAGGACAGGATCATGAAGGAGGAGATCTTTGGGCCAGTCTACACGGCCTACGTCTACCCAGACAATGAGGTCGACAAGTGCCTCGCCCTGGCACGGGATACTGCCCCCTTTGGCCTCACAGCATCTGTCTTTGCCAGGGACGAGTGAGTGATGCTTGTTTGTTTTACAGTGATGGCCATTATGGGCTCACTCCTCTAGTCATCGTGATGTCTGTCTGTGCCACCAGGTGTTCCACCGCCGCCGCCAATCGCTGGAGCCCCAGAGGGCATTTGCAGAACTTGGTAGGATTCACCTGAACTTGAAGAGAGAAAGAGTAAAATTTGGTCTAGAAGAAACTGGTCAACCTAGACGAAGTGAGGATAAAGTGGACCAATTCAGGCATATACTTGCAAACAAATATGCAGCCTTAGAACAGTGAGATGTAGATCACATGGAGGTAATGAATGAAACCGTAACTTGGCTGGCTTCAGAAGCGGCACTTGAAGTGGGAGGTAATGCACCAAGGCAACCAGTAGGCAAGTTCTCCCAAGCAACGAAGGACCTAATGAAGAAACGACAAAGAATGAAACCGTCCAACTCGAGAGATCAGATGGAATTCGCGGAATTGTCAGAACTGATCAACAAGGAGAAAATAAAGGATACTCGAAATCATAATGTAAGAAAGGCTGAGGAAGCAGTAATAAATGGATGCAGCGTAAAATCAGTGAGAAGAAAACTTGGGATAGGACAAGCCAAGATGTATGCACTGAAAGATAAGCAGGGCAATATCATCAGCGATGTCGAAGATATAGTAATAGCAGTGGAAGAATTCTATACTGACCTTTACAATACCCATAGCAGCCAGGACACCTCCTTTGAAAGTAGCAATGGACAGGTTACAAAGGCTCCTTCTATAACTTGAGATGAAGTTAGAAGAGCCTTAGAAGACGTGAAACGAGGAAAGGCGGCAGGTTAGATGGAATAACAGTCTATTTAATCGAAGATGGAGGAGACATCATGCTTCAAAAGCTTGTGGCCCTTTATGAGAAATGTCTGACGACTTCAAGCATCCCAGAGAGCTGGAAGAATGCCAACATTATACTAATTCACAGAAAGGGAGATGTTAAAGAATTGAAAAATTATAGGCCCATTAGCTTACTTCCAGTATTGTATAAAATATTCACGAGGATAATTTCCAATAGAATAAGGGCAACACTTCAGTCAACCAAGGGAACAGGCTGGCTTCAGGAATAGATACTGTACAATGGATCACATCCATCTAATCAATCAGGTAAACGAGAAATCTGCAGAGTACAATCAACCTCTCTAAGATCTCTGGCTATGTCCCCTCCATCCATCAGGCAACTAGCATACGAAACATACGTCCGCTCTAAAATGGAGTATGCCTCACCCATATGGAACCCTCCCCAGGTTTACTTGATTCAGTCGCTCGAAGCCATTCAGAACCGGGCAGCCCGCTTCATAACTTCCCAGTACTCACCTTGGGACAGCGTTACTGACATGAAATTGACTCTCGGACTCGAACTCCTAGCACTCCGCCGGAAACTGGCAATGCTCTGTCTTTTTCATAAATTATACTTTAACTTTCCTGCACTGCGCGAGAACTTACTACATGCTCCGATACGCTCATCTCACCGTTTGTTTAACTCCCTTAGTATACAGCGTTTGCATGGTTCTTCCAATGCCTTTAACAAATCCTTCCTCCCCATCGCCATAAAAGAATGGAACAATCTTCCCGAAGCCGTGGTTTTAGAGTCAAATCCCTCCAAATTTAGACAGTTAATATCAGACCATTTCAACCCAAAATAGCCACTTTTCCTCACGTTACCTCTCCCAGCAATCCGTCTTGCTTGTGTCATTGCCTATTTTTCCTTTTCTTCTTTTTTGCCACTTACGTTTAGCATGTTTCACATTTACGTGTACACTTTTCTTTCAATTTATTGCTATTCAGTTTGAGATATTTTCATTGTTTTGTTTATACCTGATGTTTTCTACAATTTATTATTTATTTTTCTGTTGCCTTTGTTTGCATTCTTTTTTTGAGCTAATGTATGGCACTTTCACATCGCTGTTTCCCCCCCCTTATGTAATGTCCCCGAAGGGACCCTTAAGGGAATAATAAATGATGATGATGATGATGATGGCTGTCATAGATTACAAAAAGGCATTTGATTCAGTAGAGATACCAGCAGTCGTAGAGGCACTATGTAATCTAGGAGTAGAGGAGGCTTACATAGATATTTGGAAAATATCTACAAAGATTCCACAGCTACCCTAATTCTCCACAAGAAAAGTAGGAAGATGCCTATAAAGAAAGGGGTCAGACAAGGAGACACAATTTCTCCAATGCTATTCACTGCGTGCTTGGAAGAAGTATTCAAGCTATTAAGGGACTCCTTAGGGGTAAAGATCAATGGCGAATATCTCGGCAACTTTCGGTTTGCAGATGACATTGTCCTATTCAGCAACACTGGACACGAGTTACAACAAATGATTGAGGACCTTAACAGAGAGAGTGCAAGAGTGGGATTGAAGATTAATATGCAAAAAACAAAGATAATGATCAATAGCCTGGCAAGGGAACAAGAGTTCAGGATCGCCATTCAGCCACTGGAGTGTGTGAAGGAAAATGTTTACCTAGGACAATTACTCACAGGGGACCCTGATCATGAGAAGGAAATTTACAGAAGAATAAAATTGGGTTGGAGCGCATACGGCAGACATACTCAGATCCTTACTGGAAGCTTACCATTGTCACTAAAAAGAAAGGTGTACAATCAATGCATTCTACCGGTGCTAACATATGGGGCAGAAACTTGGAGACTGACAAGGAAGCTCGAAAACAAGAACAAGTTAAAGGCCGTACAAAGAGCGATGGAATGAAGAATGATAGGCATAACGTTAAGAGGCAGGAAGAGAGCTAAGAGTTGGATAACCGGTGGATCGTTAGGGTTACAGAATGGGTGCCAAGAGAAGGGAAACGCAGTCAAGCACGGTAAAAGACTAGGTGGGGTGATGAAATTGAGAAATACACAGGCACAAGTTGGAATCGGTTAGCGCAGCAAAAGGGTAATTCGAGATCGGAGGGAGAGGCCTTTGCCTGCAGTGGACTTAAATTAGGTTGTTGATGATGATGATGACAAAGAAAATATTTGTGAAGAACCAACCGTGTTTCTATCCAAGAATGCGTTTAGCATGTTTTGGGAGGTGGTTGTTAGGGGCATTATGTTGCACGCTCCCCTTACCAGCTCGCCTTACCTGTACGTGGAAGCGCACGAGTACTTAGAATGCATTTCTTTGAGGACCATTTCAGAACTCCGCGCAGTGTATCAATGACAGTGTCTCAAAATGTGAGCTAGTTGGGGCTGATTAGCAAGCTGCCATGAGAAAAAAAACGCGAGAACACTTCTGTTACCACTGTGCCATGAAGTGCCGCATGGTACCACCGATACCACCACACCGCGGTAAGGTATCCCTGTGCAATTTTTACTGCTAGCGCTATATCGGATCGGCCCACAAAAACGGTTAGACAATCACTAGGACACACAGTTACGTATAGTTGACTTTCTTTAAACAGAACATCAAGGGACCAGGGAAGTTGGTTTCATTTATCAGGAGTTCCATTCACTGAGAGACAAAGCTGGATGCAATTGCATGAATACAAAACCAACCAACCATGAGGATGGTGTTCCGTTTAAGCTATTTCCATTTATCGAGATTCCACTGTAGCTCCAAAAGAATGCTAAATGCAGTAAAATTCTCAGCACCCAACGAGTAATCAAACTCTGGCGCTACAGACTGGCAGTTGAAGATTCTACCTCTCGTCCATTACCGCTGATGCTGCAGCAAACGATGCTGCACCCAAACAACACTGTCTGGCCTCTTGAGCACTTATTAAAATGATTAGCTGATGCCATGCCCTGCAGCTTATTCGTAAGTCGGTGCTAAGGTGAAAGAATACAAACGAAGCCTGTGGGAAAAAGTAAAGGATTAGCTAGGCAAGATGAAAAATAAAAGTACATGTACCGTCTCTCTGCTTCTCCGCCACCAAGAAGCACCACCTACACAAACAAAGCCGACTCAGACTCGAGGCATCATAGGCCAAAGTTTTCTTCTTCATGAAAAGAGGGAGCAGTAGTAATAAACTTTATTTATCAAACGAGCAGGCGACGTCCTTACCCTAGATGGGCGGCGTCTTCACTCCAGGACACTATGGGCACTGGCCTTCCGCCGAGCTCTGTCCACCACGCTCGCCTGGTCCTCGGAATTGGGGCTGGCCAGCCGTGCCTCCTACTACGAAAAGAGAAAACAAATTTTCTTTGAAATGACTTGCACATTTTTTCTTGCACACACACTTTCTTTATACATTTGTTTCTTCTGAGAGAAATCGGCTTCATCTGTGTGACAGAAAGAGCGGTCAAAGTGTCACGAGTATGGCACATGCCTTCCACAGCAGGCACCTGTCCCTGCCACAAGACGCAGATTTCTTGCTCTTGGCATAACGGAAGCAATTTTTGCCACCACTGAGCACCCTGCCTCTTTGCGCGGTCAAGTTGCGAGGCATTATTGATAGGGTTGTGCGAAAGCAAATACATAGTAGATTTAAAATCGAATTGTGAATCAAGCCCAAGAAAAAAGACTGAATATCGTATCGAATATCGGAACATTTCACACGAACCTTGGTGGTTACAAATCTTGTGCAAAAGAACACGGTGTTGCATGTGCGCAGGCGTTACGTAACAGGAATGTTGCTTGCTATCAGTAGCGTAGGTACCCAGGAATCAACAAGTATAGTATGGTCTACTCTTGTTAATTAAAGGAAATCTCAAATTAGTATGCAAGCACTGATAACTCAGTTTGTATACGAAAGTCTGGAAAATATTTTTTTATCGATAGAACGTCTGATGAATAGAATTAAGTGCTTTTTTCTCTCTGAAACTGAAGAGATAGAGAAGTTATGCTGTCCGGAATGGCCAGTGAGGTTATCAGTTTAAAGGGGCCCTGAACCACTTTTTATCGAAGTGGAGAAAGACATTTGAAGTGAAGATGGGCTATTTCAGAACCACTTTGCCACAAAAAGTACTTCGATGCGTTCAGCAGAAGCGGAGTTATCGGCAATCAAACACGGCCTCAGCTGTGCTCCCCTTCCTCCTCCAATGCCTTGCACTGTGAAGGCTGCGGCGGAGACGTCACCGTGGCGCGCAGTTCAAATTTCCGATTTGGAGCCTATGCCACGCCAAACGTAAGCCAAACACGGCTGTCCTCAGAGAGCCACAGTGCGCTTAGCCACTGGATTCATGGCGGCACCTCGTGGCGGCTGCGGTGTAGCAGAGCGCAGCGACCAATAGCAGCCAATAGTATTGGAGTGTGCTTTATGACGAAGCACACAGAAAAGAGCGAGGATCATGGAGTTTTTGAAACGAGAGCATTTGAGAAAAAGGTGACTTCGCGCTCCGCTTGCGAGCTCCATGGACCACGTACGACAGCAGAACTTGGCTGAGATGTTCACAACAGCGTATGCTACCCGCGGACTATGTTATTTCACCAAGCCCGAGGGGTGGTTCAGGGCCCCTTTAATAGTGGGCCATATTGTGCTTAGCGGCAATCTTTTACTGCTTAGAAAATTTTTCTTTTCAGTTTTCTTTCAGAAAACGGAAGGGTATTTCTATCTTCAATGCAAGTGCTTCTCCCCCCCCTCTTTCTCACCGAAATTTTTGTATTAGTATGGGACCTGCCCGGCCTTCCTCCCCACTCCCTGTCCCTGGTCAAGTGAATATGCCCCCAGAAAAAATTTTCTGGCTATGTTACTGCTTCCGGTGGCTAAGTGTCCACACCTTCGCACATGGTTTTATGCTTATTATACATTCTGATTTTGTTGTTCCGCTGTCCGCATCATGTTAATCAATTCGATCAGTCCCGTTGACCCGGTCGAACGTTGTACCAAAAACAGATTGTACGCTGTGGGAACGCTTGGCGTGTCAAGGCAACTTACCATGGCTGGATCTATATGCAAAAAGTCGAATAGTAGATATCGATTCATGAGTCAAATTATTCGAACATTAACTGTTTGATTCGAAATCGAATATTAGAGCATTTGCATACCCCTAGTTATTAAACTGAGGTGGCCAAACTAACTAGCACGAGGCCTTCCACTGTGGCGTGTCTCGTAGCCAGATTGTGGCTTTAGGAGCTAAAAACCCTGTAACCTCTTTTTTTTTTGTATGCTGGTCAGCCATAATGTTTCTATGCTGCAACTGTCTACCAAACTACCCTTGAGTGTGAGGAACAGGAATGGCCTTGCATTCTTGCTGTCGGCATGTCGTCAGCTGAAGCTCTGCATAGCACGATTTTGCCATTCCGATCACCAATTACACATGCTAATCTTTTTTCGTTACCACGTACATTGAATGGATGCTCATACGTTTATTTGCTGTGCTTGTTTGCATTATGCCACTGCGTTTAGTAAAAAATCCGTAGCAACTAGCCTAATCTGCAGCTCTTATGGTTCATTGTTCACTTTGCGTCAGTGTTCTTGGAGTGACTCTTAATTTAATTTGCATGTTGAGTGTTGCTTTGTTCGACTGTATGCAGAAATTTCCTGAAGTCAGCTTGCGAGTACCTGAAGATGACTGGCGGAAACTTTTACGTCAATGACAAGTCGACCGGGGCTGTTGTTGGGCAACAGCCATTTGGTGGAGCACGCATCTCAGGTGGGTTTCTGTGGTGTTCACTAGGCCAAAAGGAGCATACAACTCCTTTATCTGAATATATCAAGAACATATGCCTAATTCCATCAAATTTCTTTCTGAGTCTGGTTTCTCAAACATCAAAATATACACCGGAATCCCAGTTTTTGGAGTTGTTTAATTTCCATTCGTGGATGATGCAGACTCAGATGTGCTACAATTAACTTAAAGAAGCCTTTCTTCTCAACCCAATTGCATCTCAAGGCAATCTGATAGCAAAAGCCGAAGTGCCGCACTAGGCCAGCAGACGAGGCCACACACGATCATGCGTGACATTGTTTACTATGGAGCTTTTCTATTGGCCCTTAGCATCTAGTTCAAA
Organism: Dermacentor andersoni; assembly: GCF_023375885.2. Lineage (NCBI taxonomy): Eukaryota > Metazoa > Arthropoda > Arachnida > Ixodida > Ixodidae > Dermacentor > Dermacentor andersoni. The sequence goes on along the minus strand of NC_092816.1, from coordinate 137,819,454 downwards.
CCCCAGTGAAGCCTTAGCACCGTGGCCAACTAGCAGGTCCATTTGCCCAAATGGCTCTTTCACTATTTTTCGGGTCATTGGTATTGTTCAAGTTGTTGAAATTGTGGCTTGTTGGAAAGCCAAGGGTGATTCATGCACTCGGGACCATGTGCGTCCACCTAGATGCAGCTGCAAATTAAATGCATTCGGGTTTCTTGGAAAGAAAGCTGCACAGTAGACGAAAAAGTCTCTCTGGTTCTGGGACTGCACCTGAGACCACTACCTGATAAAGCCAATAGCACTACCAACCAAGCTACCCAGTAGATTAGCAGCTGGTAGTTTTGAAATCACTTCTGTGGTTGTCTTATACCCATGCCACGTGTGCACAGGAAATGCCATTAACCTCCTAATGCCTTGAGTTTTAATGTAATTTGCGTGGTGCCACATGGGCTATGGAAATGACATTTGCCTTAATGCCATTCATCAGCGAAGGCGTTCGCCAGAACTCATTCGACTGAGAAATGCGTACGCTTGATGCCATAGCTTGCTCAGTGTGGTTTGCTTAAAAGTATTTGAAATGACATCCTGTTTAGCTGGAAACAAATTTTTCAGGTGTTTAATTAAGCCATACAGCACATATAAACAAGTGCATAGAGTTTTATAAGATGCAAAAAAAAAGGGGGGGGGGGGGACATTAGAAGAGAAGCTGCTGCTGCAAAAGGAGTCGCGTTAAATGTTGGCAACAAGCTTACAACAAGGGCGATTTCATTGCCATTGTGCAGTTCTTTCTTTCTCCATACCAGTGTGTCTGTGGTGGACCCACTGCCAACCTGCAACCGCAGCCTTGTTTGCTATTCAGCGCGATGCTTGGCATGGAGGCACACAAGTGCAGTAGTAAACAAGTGCACTCTGCGAACCTCTCTAGCAGGCCAGCGCTCTGACATCTTTAGATGGGGCAGGCACCATTTTGCATCTGGGCTTCGGATTTGACCTGTGATGGCCTAGGCTGCCATGGTCAGTTGCAACGTTGCAAAAGACACCAACAAACTAAAGCTAGCAGCATCGTAGCATGCTTATTTCTACATTTTACTAGCCTTGAAGGCAGATCAAACTTGTAAATGCATGTGTATCTTTTTATTATTACCCTAAAATTGCTGACTTCAGAAGACGCTGTTATTGACATCATCAGGTCAAATGTCATCAATTTTGGACGTGTGGCAGCTCCGCCGAAAAAAGATTTAATTCAGAAACTTAAGGCCTTTCTGAATGCCATTTTCTGGGCCCGTGTGGCATGGCTACTATACCGCTCTCATAAAGCGTGATTTAATTTTCATTTACATCAAATTACATTTTCAGTTTAATGAGTTAAAGTAAATCATTCAAATGTGTTTCAGAGCATATGTGTACTCTCTGCTTAAGAGCACCCAGAAAATGTGCAGGAACAGCCAATACAATGCTGTGTATAAATAAAAAAATTTAAATTTTTAGTCTGACATCTATATTTAAAAAAGTACTAAGCTTCCATTCCCTTTACGCGACCAATGCCAGAGAGTGCCTGTGCACATTAATCTTGCCTGGCATGTTGGCCATATTGCTTGTTAACAGCTGATTGGATTTGTGCCTGCCTCGAGTCTTCTTTTGACTCCGATTTCACAAGTGTTGCTCAATAATGTAAACCTGAAAGCTTTAGGTGGTTAGCATAAATCTCTCAAATGAATTCTAATTAAAATATGCAGCTTCAAAATGCTTCGTACATACTCATATGAAGAAACAGTCGGAGAAAGAAGTCAAAGAAAACATAGCGAAAGTTAATTCCTATGTTTAATTGAAGTGTTACGACTAATAAAAAAGTAAAACTGCTTGAGGCAAAGATAACTTGCCATAGATGGGAGCTGAACCCACATTTTCTGCATTACTTGTGCAGTGCTTTATGAATTACGCTACTGCAGTAGCCATCCTCCCACCTTATTTCTTGCTTGGTATTTCTGTTTTTGTACAAGGTTAGCCCTGGGAGCATTAGTTGGTGTCAGCTATGGCTAAGGTGGTAGAAGTGGAACATCTTTTAACCACAGGTGCCACATAAGATATGAGCTTAGGAGCAGGCAACTGGCAAATATGGCAACCTCATGGCATCCAGACGGCAAAATTCAAAGCGCTCGCTATGCAGTGAGCGAGATATATTAATAAGATGATCTGAAGGGCTCGGTTTTCTCTCAGTTACAACCTTATTCACATCTATAATTTATATGGCATCCCTTATTATTTCTGTGTTTCAATGAAACGTAATTTATTATCCCTCTGCTCTCTTGGCGTCCTTGGTTCTTGGTATGTGGTTGTTGGTTGTAAGTAAAAAAAAAAAAATCAAGCCTCTCATATCCTCCTATTGTTCTTGCACATATTATATACACTGTCACATATGTCACAAGTGAAGCGGTGGCGTAGAGGTAGAACACCTGCCTCGCGTGCAAGAGGTCCGTGGTTCGAATCCTGGTGCCGTGCAATTTTCCACCGGAATAAAAAAAAAAATCCGCGTGTTGATAAAATTGCATAAACCGGCCTGGAGTGTGGCCTGATCCCGGTGACCAGAACAGGTAACCCACTCCCTCACAAGAGCAGGATTGGCCACCCTGGTGCAGTACTTGGCCACAACCACCTATATGAACACAACAATCAAACCCCGGCCCTCAGTCCCCAGCAGCTGTGAAGCAACTGACCACGGCGGTGGTCAGACCTGCGACGCAGCAGAGGGTGCTAAGAATCCCTGACTCCGGATGGGCCGCCAATTGGAATATGAACCTGGCAACGCTTAACGTTAGAACGGTATATAGTGAGGCGAGTCTAGCAGTGCTATTGGAGGAATTAGAGGCCAGTAAATGGGATATGATAGGGCTCAGTGAAGTTAGGAGGCCAAAAGAAGCGTATGCAGTGCTAAAAAGCGGGCACGTACTGTGCTACCGGGGCTTAGCGGAGAGACGAGAACTAGGAGTTGGATTCCTGATTAATAAGAATATAGCTGGTAACATACAGGAATTCTATAGCATTAGCGAGAGGGTGGCAGGTCTTGTTGTGAAACTTAATAAGAGGCACAAAATGCAGGTTGTGCAGGTCTACGCCCCTACATCCAGTCATGAAGACCGAAAGCTTCTATGAAGACGTGGAATCGGCGATGGGTAGAGTGAAAACACAATACACTATACTGATGGGCGACTTTAATGCCAAGGTAGGCAAGAAGCAGGCTGGAGACAAGTCAGTGCGGGAATATGGCATAGGCACTAGGAATAGCAGGGGAGAGCTACTAGTAGAGTTTGCGGAACAGAATAATATGCGGATAATGAATACCTTTTTCCGCAAGCGGGATAGCTGAAAGTGGACGTGGAGGAGCCCAAATGGCAAGACTAGAAATGAAATAGACCTCATACTCTGCGCTAACTCTAGCATCATAAAAGATGTGGACGTACTCAGCAAGGTGCGCTGCAGTGACCATAGGATGTTAAGAGCTCAAATTAGTCTAGACTTGAGGAGGGAACGGACGAAACTGGTACATAAGAAGCCGATCAATGAGTTTGCAGTAAGAGGGAAAATAGAGGAATTCCAGATCAAGCTACAGAACAGGTATTTGGCTTTAACTCAGGAAGAGGACCTTAGTGTTGAAGCAATGAACGACAATCTTGTGGGCATCATTAAGGAGTGTGCAATAGAAGTCGGCGGTAACTCCGTTAGACAGGATACCTGTAAGCTATCACAGACGAAAGATCTGATCAAGAAACGCCAATGTATGAAAGCCTCTAACCCTACAACTAGAATAGAACTGGCAGAACTTTCGAAATTAATCAACAAGCATAAGACAGCTGACATAAGGAAGTATAATATGGATAGAATTGAACATGTTCTCAGGAACGGAGGAAGCCTTAAAGCAGTGAAGAAGAAACTAGGAATTGGCAAGAATCAGATGTATGCGTTAAGAGACAAAGCCAGCAATATCATTACTAATATGGATGAGATAGTTCAAGTGGCTGAGAAGTTCTATGGAGATTTATACAGTACCAGTGTCACCCACAACGATAATGGAAGAGAGAATAGTCTAGAGGAATTCGGAATCCCACAGGTAACGCCGGAAGAAGTAAAGAAAGCCTTGGGAGCTATGCAAAGGGGGAAGGCAGCTGGGGAGGATAAGGTAACGGCAGATTTGTTGAAGGATGGTGGGCAGATTGTTCTAGAAAAACTGGCCACCCTGTATACGCAATGCCTCATGACTTCGAGCGTACCAGTATCTAGGAAAAACGCTAACATAATCCTAATCCATAAGAAAGGGGACGCCAAAGACTTGAAAAATTATAGACCGATCAGCTTACTGTCCATTGCCTACGAACTATTTACTAAGGTAATGGCAAATAGAATCGGGAACACCTTAGACTTCCGTCAACCAAAGGACCAGGCAGGATTCCATAAAGGCTACTCAACAATAGACCATATTCACACTATCAATCAGGTGATAGAAAAATATGCGGAATATAACCAACCTTTATATATAGCTTTCATTGATTATGAGAAGGCGTTTGATTCAGTCGAAACCTCAGCAGTCATGGAGGCATTGCGGAATCAGGGTGTAGACGAGCCGTATGTAAAAATACTGAAAGATATCTATAGCGGCTCCACAGCCACCGTAGTCCTCCATAAAGAAAGCAACAAAATCCCAATAAAGAAAGGCGTCAGGCAGGGAGATACGATCTCTCCAATGCTATTCACAGTGTGTTTACAGGAGGTATTCATAGACCTGGATTGGGAAGAATTGGGGATAAAAGTTGATGGAGAATACCTTAGTAACTTGCGATTCGCTGATGATATTGCCTTGCTTAGTAACTCAGGGGACCAATTGCAATGCGTGCTCACTGACCTGGAGCGGCAAAGCAGAAGGGTGGGTCTAAAAATTAATCTGCAGAAAACTAAAGTAATGTTTAACAGTCTCGGAAGAGAACAGCAGTTTACGATAGGTAGCGAGGCACTGGAAGTGGTAAGGGAATACATCTACTTAGGGCAGGTAGTGACCGCGGATCCGGATCATGAGACTGAAATAATCAGAAGAATAAGAATGGGCTGGGGTGCGTTTGGCAGGCATTCTCAGATCATGAACAGCAGGTTGCCATTATCCCTCAAGAGAAGTATATAATAGCTGCGCCTTACCTGTACTCGCCTACGGGGCAGAAGCCTGGAGGCTTACGAAAAGGGTTCTACTTATATTGAGGACGACGCAACGAGCTATGGAAAGAAAAATGATGGGTGTAACGTTAAGGGATAAAAAAGGAGCAAGTTGGGTGAGGGAACAAACGCGAGTTAATGACATCTTAGTTGAAATCAAGAAAAATAAATGGGCATGGGCAGGACAAGTAATGAGGAGGGAAGATAACCGATGGTCATTAAGGGTTACGGACTGGATTCCAAGGGAAGGGAAGTGTAGCAGGGTGCGGCAGAAAGTTAGGTGGGCGGATGAGATTAAGAAGTTTGCAGGGACGACATGGCCACAATTAGTACATGACCGGGGTTGTTGAAGTATGGGAGAGGCCTTTGCCCTGCAGTGGGCGTAACCAGGCTGATGATGATGATTATGACATACAATATTTTCTTTTATTTCACACATGATCACAAACCTATGTGCATGACATTAGTTTTTGCCACAAGAACGTAGTGTCATTTGATATACTCGTATATGCATTAAATTGTCTCTGGCTTTCTCAGGCTGTTTGACCACTGTTTATCACTTCAAATTTCCACCTTCCACGAATGTATCATACTTGGTGCAAATTTTCTTATGTGAGAGGGGTATTAGGGTATTCCTGCATTTTCACGCCTGCATGCATGCACACACACACACTCGAAGAGGAAGGGTAGGAGCTAGAACTTCCTCTTAAAGAGCAACACTTGCATTGAAAGAGGTATGCACATGCGTTTTCAGGCTTTCAGGCTACTGTTTAAAATGTTGCCCCTTTGTTGTAGCCCCAAAATGTGCAGCAATGGTGTAGGCGGCGTCATGTCATACAAGTAACAACTGCTACTGATATACTCACACCTTCTGCAGGCACCAACGACAAGGCTGGTGGTCCTCACTACTTGCTCAGGTTCAGCTCGGCGCAGACCATCAAAGAGACCAAGGTTCCACTGACTGACATCAAGTATCCGTACATGACCAGCTCTTAACGTTTACCCCCTTTGGTAAAGCACATCATCACGTCTAGACAAGTCATCTACAGGCACCTTTGTCCGGTTGCCTGTTGTTTTTATGGAAAGCTTTTATACACTCAAAACCAGGCTTGGTATTTCAAACTGTTTGTTATAGCTTGCGCACCAAATGTTATGTCATGGTCTGTTCAAGTGTGTTGGTTTTGGACATATATTTGCTGTGTTGCGAGTCGCACAATAGAAATGGTTCCTCCCACTTTCTAAGTCGCACTTGCAGCTAAAGAAGGCCTTACAAGCGCCTTCCAGATATTGCTGCTCTTCAAAGTAGCAAAAAAATGTTTATTCTGACATTCATGTATTGCCAGCATCATATCTGCAGGACAACAGAGATGCAGAGGAAAACAACAGTGCTAGTGGCAGCAACTTGTGACACTGCATTTATCCATGATGCCTTAGGAACACACTCATGTCGCGAATCCCATCTTGTGAAGGAAATAAAAAAATACCTTCATGAAAACGATGTCACTGCAAAACCTTAAGGCCAACTCATGAGCTGGTTGTTTGAAGTAAAAATTCATTGTTGTTGAGGTGCTCTTGCACAATTCTTGTCTATATCTCTGGTTCCGTGTTGCTAACATGTTAATACTTACATGGCAATGTAAGGCTAAAATTCTGAAAAACACTGACTGTGCGTAAGCCAAGCACGTTTTTTCACTATGACTCCTTGTTCTATCTATCATAGTTGTTCTTGTGTCAGTTGAAACATTAGCCAACTTTCCAGCTTGTGTGAATCTCTTTGCATGCAGAAAAAGCTTAATTTCTCAAGAAACTCTTTAGAAATCTCCAGCTACTGTGTATGTTAAGAAGGCTAGCAGATAATGAGGCAACTCTCTTCCAGTTTCTATTTAGTATTTTACAAAGTACATGCCATGGCCCTTTGCATCACTGCCAGTACTTCGAGAAGAGAGTTTAAAAAAGGAGCAAGGATCGATGCTGGCACCAAGCAAACTCTTCATGGGCTTACTTAAATGTAGTGCATGTTCTTGAGGTTTACAACAGGGTATACTGTTATAGGGAACACCCAACCAATAACCAGTAATAATAGCTAATACAACTGGGACATTCATTCGCATTTACTAGGAAGAAGTAGTTGATGCAATCAATTATACCTACATCTATACAGTCTAATCTCGATAATTCGAACTTGAAGGGGCCCGGAAACTTGTTCAAATTATAAGAAGTTCTAATTAAGAGAAGCTAATTGAATGGAGGGCCTACTTGCAGTGGCGCATGTGCACTGAGCTAACACATGAGTGGGAAGTTCCAGGAGATTTATTCACATGTATTTACAAATTACAGTCAGTTATTAGGCGTATCGGTGCTTGTACTGCGATGGGAGACGGCGAGTGCACGCGTGCATAGAGGGAACCGTACTGACAATTGCCCCGTCAAACTTTTGGCATGCTTCACTGCGTAACACTTCAGCATTGGGGTGAAGCTGACCTTCGAAAACCGGCATTATGCAACGCTTTATGCTTTCTGCACACCGAAGACTGCTGCCAGTGGCATGGTAATTAAAATGGTGGTGGTGATGGCTTCGATTAATGCGATTTCAGGCCTGCGGTCATGGCAAAAAGTCAGGAAAATCGACCTTCTCATACATTGACTCTATGGAGTAAATGGCGGTGCTGCAAAGGCGTTTGAATTATCGAACATGTCCAAAAGATTGGGGGTCCGGAAAATCGGTCGTGGACTGTACAGGAGACCTGCCACTAACAGAAGAAATCGGTGATATGTGCTTGCGCATGCCTGTGCACATATTTTTACCATGTTTTTTTATTTTTTTCATTGCGCGCTGCGTTCAGGGGTTTCTCCTAAGCTCTTGCTCTATGGCGGGTTCAGAGGAATGCTGGTCAAAGGTGCCGCTGCGTGACTTGGTGCGCTGCTGAGAGCATTGTCAGAGCGCAGTATGTTCGAATTAACCGTCGCAAATGCTTGTGCATTCAAATTACCGGTTGTTTTCACCTATTGGAATACACATAATTTTGACGGGGCCACAGCACCAGTTCGAATAAACTGAAAGTTGGAATTAAATGGTGTTAGAATTAACGAGATTTGACTGTATATAAAAATGAGTTCTGTACTCTGTAGGTCGTTGTGCAATATATCAGCGATAATCAGTGGCACTGCATGCAGGTAACTGTACGTTCCCTTTAACAGTAGCCCGCTTTGTACTTTCGGTATAGGAGCCTTCATTGTATACCTTGGAGTTACTCAAAGATACAAGAAGGATTCATAACTGAGTCTTGTCGGTCCATTGAAATGACTCATGAAATCTGGCGAGATTTATAATGATATTGGCATGGTGCTGAAATTCCATTTTCAACTTTTTCTTTTCTTGATGTTTATACATTGTTGAACCAAAGAGCTTTCTTCCAAGCCGCTGTTATGTGGAGTACATCTTGGATCAGCATGAATGTGTCGCTGGACATTGAAAAAAAAATGTACAAAGCAGTTGCAAGCTATTCTTGGCCAAAAGTGACAGTTTATTGCAATATATGAGTGCCTTTGGTGTGGTTGAAGATAAGTTTCAGTAGTATTCTGGGCACTCTGCATTTTTAGGTGAACGGAAATGCTACTATACGAATCTTTAATTTGAGGCTGCTTCTTGTAGACTACAGCTAGAAGCAATGTTACGTCTGTGCGACTTCCTGAAATGTAATGTAGAGTTGCATAGCAAATCGCTTGAGAACTTTTTTTTCCAGCTTTCATGTTTTAGCATACTGTCCTCTCAAATATTTAAAGTAGGCAGCAAACAGGCAATTTGCGAGTTTACTTGTGGTCGGTATATCGCAGTAACAATTGCAGCACAACTAGGTACACTTCTTAGCATTGTCTGATGCGTATCGCGAGTGAGATGCTATCCTCAATTTTTCTCAACGAAATACGTTTGACCGCAAGTTTACTTTGCCTACAGAAATTCGCACTCGAAACAACAGTCTTATGCAAACTGTATTTTTGCAGAGTATTTAACTTAACAGCATTTTTTGACAAGATAGAACACTGTTTATAGATAACAATTACTGCTGTTATTCTTGTATGTCCTGCTGGCTGCTTGACATTGCTCGTTATGATACTCTGCTTCTTGCAACTGATTTTTGTCAGTCTGAAATATACAAACCTATATATAGTATGCTAAACCTCATGCTAACTCATATATGTTCGGTGGTTCAATGCTTTTATTAGCCTACATGACATCGTTTATTAAGCATTGTATTCTGCGTTTTCTTGTCCTTAGTTATTCAACTCTTACACGTGCAACCAGGCAGTGAAGAGTTCTCAGAATTTTGTGCACATGCTCTGTTTGAAAAGCAGTAACTGTCGGTGGCGAGAGACTAATTTCAACTCCTGTACATTGTCACAATGAAGTGTGTGATCTAGTTCAGCATAGTATAATACTACATAGTATTCAAAAACAAGTGCATTGTGGAAAAGAAAAACTGCACGAGGTTTGTTTTGTAAGGCAATGCTTGCTATAAATTTGAATCGTGTACACTGAACATTGTGGCGTTGTGTTTCGATTCTTTCTGCACATGGGACACCGTTTCTAAAATCTCACAGCTGTAGCTTCCTTGCCTGCCAGTAGAGAAAGCAGAATTCGCATGCCTTGCCTAGTGGACGTTCTGCCAAGGCAACCAGTTCACTTCAGATGCGAAAGATTTGTTTAGCGAATGATTTATTTATACAACTACACACTGCCGGAGTGATGACAAAGCCTGGAATGAGCTTTTGGCACGAGGCATTCTTTGCCTCGTACACCTTGTGCTGACTGCATTCCTATCTCCCCTCATTTGAGCCTCTTCAATTAAAAAGAATTATGTGTCCAAAAGTGGGATTAGAACTAGTCTTCCGGCATAACAGATGATCTACCCATTAGGGCACAGATGGAGCATTGGCACAAGGTAAGAGCAACCTTGTTATTGTCCATCCCTTATGCAAGCTAGTGTGCTGAGATGATTTGTGCATGGGCCGCATCGCAACAATTTTCTTGTAAAAGTGTGCACACACCCTAGCAGGTCGTCTATATCCACAGTACTTGAAACTAGGCTTTTTATGTGGTCCAGTGTTTTGTTGCAGTTGGCCTTGAAGCCCTTTGTGTAACCACTTTTATCTGAAGAGTTCTTGGCCAATTCTCCGAAGACCACAAACTCGGCTGCCCATGATCGACTACTGCGCTAAACAACTACACTGTGATGTACCCATTCACATGAACTAGCAACCACTACCATACAACCTATTGTAATGCTCACTTAAGTGATGGAACTCAACATTTTTCTTCACTTCTCAGTTCAAATTAGTTGGGTTCCAACCAAGAAATGTAGAGGCATGTGAATAATTTTTGAGACCGAGTTGAACACAAATCGAATGGTACCAAAAGCGGGTCATATTAGATATCAAATCTTTTTTGAACAATGAGCAGCCATTTTCACAATTATGAAATGATGTTCAAGTCCTAGTATTCTAAACGTTGGCAAGTTTCTGTAATTGCAGTCCACATTATGAACCGATTGTTACAAAACCACTAGAGCATTAGGAACAAATAAGCAGTTTGTTTGCTTGCACAGGGCTCTTCAGAGAGACAAACAACTTTTATTACCGTATTTACACAATTGTAAATCGGCCAACTTATTTTAAATTTGAAAATCTGAAGTGGGGGCAGGGAGGTCGACTTACAATCGAAACCAAAACATGGCACCACCAGAAAGAGCGAGACCAACGAGATTTCAGGGAAACTACAACGTAGTTACAATTTATTGCTTGCTCTATGGCCCTACCTGTAGCTTTACACTATCCCGTGCATTCGTTCGCTTTTCAGAAGGGTTTTTAAACATTTTTGAGAGTTTTACGGTGCACACAACACTATGGGGGGGGACGTCGGTAGTTGATGGAAGTGCCGCTGTTCCATTCGCGGCGCCACCCTGAGAACGGCGGCGCTTGCAGGGAGTATCAATAGTTCATGGAAGAGCAGACACCGCTCACGTGTTTCTCTTTTCGTGTGGCTCTTAGTTTGACGCATTCGACTTGACTGCCGGCTACGTGCTGCTACCATGCTTCCTCAGTCGTCATGAGTGCTTCAGGTCCACTAAACATTGGCACTCGTTCACAGCAGCATTCAAGAGGGCTATCATCCTTTACGCCGAAGAAATAAATCAGTCCGAAGCGGGCCGCAAGTTCGATGTTTCTGAACAGGTGGTGCGAGAGTGGCAACTGCAGCGAAGCAAGATTTTCACCTGTGACGGCAAGTGAAGAATGTGCCACGGGCCGAAGTCTGGATGCTTTCCGGAGCTGTAGGCCAAGCTTGCAGCATACGTCACTGAAATCTATGATCGGTCCCTGCCAGTGAAGTGCGACATGGTCATGAAACAAGCCCAAATCTTCGCCTTTTAAGGACCTGCTCCAATGTGAGTACGAGTGGTTGGTGGCAGAAGACCGCAAACTTACGCCAACCAGACCTGTCAAAAGAGCCTCCCTGACGGCTGCGTGTGGTTGGGTGGATTTGGCGTGGGCTGCTGTTCTACAAGGTGTCGTGGTGCGGTTGTTTGCCAAATGGGGAATTTCGCTGGACAACATGCTGTGGGACCGTAGCAGCGATGACGATGGCAGCACTAGCGAAGTCGATGGCACAAGTGAAGACGAGTAGTCCAGTGACCATGTTAGCTCCTCATAAATTTTCGTTATCGAATGCGCCCTCGGGTATGCCGGTTTTTTTTTTCCCCTGTCACACGCGATATGGGGGGCCGACTTACATTCGTGTAAATACGATAAGTCCTTGATGGATTAAAGGCCGCCAGAGGGGTGGGAGACAGCCCCACTTGCTCCCTCCCTTAAACGGCGCCCAGTCCTTGTAGTCTAGCAGCGTCCACGGGAATCTGGATGACCCGGAGCTGATCCTATGGGTCGCTGCCGAGCAGTATAGCCTCCCCTTCTCAGCAGCGGTAATGGTGAGTGTAGGGCGGGTGCGCGTGACCTGTGGGCAGGTCCAGATAATGTGATGTAGGTCGGAAGGATGGTTACAGAGCGTGCAGAGTGGGGAGTAAATTTCGGGGTTAATGCAATGTGGTAGAACTTGGGGTTAGAAAAGGGGTTGGTTCCATTTTTAAGGTGAGCGTCATTCAGACCTCAAGTCAGGTCCTCGTGGCTGTGTCAGACAACCTGCATGAGTTGCTAGCGAGGGACCGCATTATCACTTACGCCGAGATCCTCCAATACTATCGCAAGGCATACTTGAAATACCCACCCCCTCATCGCTCACTCAACAAATCTCTTCAGGGAGTTGATGCCAACTGTATAGCCAGTAAGGCCTGGCTCTTTGGGCGACACGTGTTGCTCCACTACGCAAGTTCTTGTGTTTTGCTTCAATACTAGCCCGCAAGTATAAAAGTGATCATAGTTGTTTTCCATTCTTTTTACTCCGTGCAGTTGACAACTATTAGAAAAATATTTGTATTTACAAATGGTGACTATTTCAGTGCTCCCACTCTTGTGTCAAATACGCAAAATTATGAAACTTTTTAAAGTTTTTCCCCGCCATCCTTTTTCGCACGAAAGGCGAAGCATCTATTGTGATAGCAAATTAGTAGACAGCTATAAAAAGTAAGGATAGTAGTTTTATCGGCTGTATGAAATCGTAAACATTCGCTTACTAAATTAAGCACGGTGTCGTGCGCACGGGCAAACATAAACACATCTCACTCCATGAGCATGGATACTCGCTGTCAAAGCGCTGGCGTGAAAAAGAGCGACGGTAGCAGTGAGCGAATTGACCTTCATTCTGGGGCTTCTCTCCTCACCGCGAACTAAGCGGCGAGAACACATCGCACATGAAGCCGTGAGCCCTCGGCGCGCCTGGACTCTGTACTCATCGCAGACCGCTTTCAAGATTAGGCCCGCGCGGCCTCGCTCAGGCGTGGCCAAAGTAGAACGCCATAGGTTTAATTAGGATGCCTCGATGTGTACACAGATTCCCGAAGCGCCGTGTCGAGGCACCCTAGCTTTATATAAAACGGCGGTGTCTACCGGCTGAATAGAAATACGCGAGGAAATGCAGTGTTTTTCTTTATTGCATTAGCAATTATGTGGACACTGCAGAGGCATCTCTGCCACCGCCGCGATGTTCCGTATGAAGACCAAAAGGCGATAATATCGTCCCCGCGCGCCCTATGCTGTGCGTGCGAATGAAAGCGTGCAAGGGGGGAAAGCGGGGAGGAAACGCGCAGTCTTCCGTCGCCCGGAAGGTAGCGAAGGGAGGGGGAAGGAGGGGCGTCCTACTCCGGCGGCTGCTGCGCATGGCGGGGCCGCGTGGGCTCTATCTCGAAAGTGATCAGCGATGGGGACAGCGTATTGGCGGCGAGGAGTTATGGAGTCGCCACCTATCGGAAGCGCCTCGCTGGCGTAGTATGAGGGATCACGTGGCGAGCTCCTCATAGGTTTTGCTGTCAGCGTTCACTGAAAACACCACGCGCGAGCTCTCCCGGACATTTCTGTAAGTCTTTCGAAACGAGAGAAGTTTCCTACTGTCTAAATAATAATCTTGAGCAAACTGAAAGCACACAATCGTTTACAGACGCTATCTCTTTACCGAATACGTACAGTGAACGCCACTGTGCGCGGTCACTGCGATGGAGTCTCCCGAACCGGCTTCTTGCGTGAAAGGTAGGTAAACGCTGAGATCAAACTATGTGAAATATGTTCTTATAGTGTTTGTATAACTAAATGGAGTGTAATAGAACGAAGCCTCAATGCAGCGATCGCGTAGATTCGCAGCGACCAACTGCGCGTCTGCATGCTTGTCCGCGCACTGTTTCGCTTTCTCCGCGCGCGCGTTATCGCACCGTGCCATGAGCTTCAGGCCGCAGAATATGAGCATTTGACAGTATACAAGCAACCATTGTTGCGTGGGCGTTATCAGAGCTGTTCAAAAATAATTTCATTGTAGAGACTTCGATGCCTACGGGGACTGTGATGTGCCGTCGCGACGATTCAATCTTTTTTTTTCTTCTAAATTCTTTGACCTTTCAATATTATTTCTCGAGTTGCGTCGCACTGTATGTTTATCGGTGTTCTCAGCGTGCAATTTCCCGCTGCTCCTTTTTTGTAATGCAGTGCATTAATTCATAACACGAAACATGACCATATGCCATGGTTTTTTAAGATGAGCTTCTTACCGCTGCCTTTTCACTCCACTGAACTTGCCAGTATCTATAGCATCGACAAGTTCATAACCAAACCTTCATGACATTAGTCGGGCAGCGGACTCGGGCGAGCGTCTCAGTGCGCGTTTTCAGAACATCGCAGACCGGGCGCCGTAGCAGAAATCTTCCTCGCGTCTGTGCTTGCTGCATACCCGAGTTGTAGCCGATGACTGTTTGCCGGTTTTATGTTTCGTGAGTCAAGCTTCACGCAGCTTCTTGTCCTGCGGCTACGTGTGAATAAGGCTGACACCGGCCTCCGTTACGTGCGTCCGGCCCTGCGGCACCGAGCAGTAGCCTACCATGTTGCGCGCCTTCAAGGGCAGCCACTACCTATTGTAGTGCTTTCAAGCGTTGTAAAGGAGACACTCGAAGCGGGAAAATTTCGCCACTAAAGGAGGACCGCAGCGTACGAGCGAATTTAAACTCTTTTTCAGCTCGCTTCGGCGCGCCCGAAGCAGCCGACGCTGCCGCTATGTCCACGTGATCCCTCCTAGCACGTCACGCCGACGGTGGCGCCAGCTTTTCCAGTGGTGGAGCTCGAGGCCAATAGGCGTACCGAGGGCCGATAGCTTCGTGTGTGCTGAACTCCCGCTTCCCGCTTAATTCGCGTTGACCTTCGGGCTGTCTCGCTTTGCTTCGATTCGCTCGCCGCTAATGCCGCGCTTGCTCACGCCAGCGTTTTGACAGCAAGTTCCGCGGTCATCGAGCGAGATGTGTCCATATTTGCTTGTGCACACGCTACACCACGCTTATTTAGTTAGCGAATGTTTACAAGTTTATACTGCCGATAAATCTATCCTTACTTCGTATGCTAATTATACTAATAGCTGTCTACTAATTTGTTATCGCAATGGGTGCTTCGCCTTTCGGGCGAAACTGCTACTTTTTCTTTTCCGCGCTTTTCTTGCCTGGGACAATTATTCATACTCTCAGCAGACGAGCTCTAAGAGGACGGTTTGCGCCGATGCACTGAAGAAAGGTAAGCTTTGATTCCGTCACTCCTTAATTATCGTGTGTTGCTTGCATGCGCATGTTTGTAGCGTACGCGTGGCGCTGATGGGTAGCCTTCGCGTTATAATCGCTGTGAAACTTAAGATCCTGCTTAAAATTGTTATGTGTGTTTCGTCCAAACCCGAATGGTCGTACTACCGTAGGTGCTCGCGGAAACTAGCACCATCATCTATTAGCTCGCTTCACGGGTCGGTTGATGCGGGACATTCGATGTATTCGCCCCGTGGTTAGCTTGCGCAATGTTTGTATTTCTTTTAAGCCTATTGGGGGCGAGCTCCACCACTGGAAAAGTTGACGCCACCGTCGGCGTGACGTGGTATGAGGGATCACGTGGACACAGCGGCCGCGTCGGCTGCTTCGGCAGCGCCGAAGCGAGCTGAAAACGAAAGTTTAAAGTCGCACCTGCGCCGCGGTTCTGACTGAGTGGTGAGGCTTCACCGCCTTGGGTGTCTGCTTGACAACAATTGAAAGTACTATAATAGGTAGTGGCTGCCTTTGGAGGCGTGCAGCATGGTAGGCTACTGCTCGGTACAGCAGTGCCGGACGTACGCAACGGAGCCCGGTGTCAGCCTTATTCACACGTAACCGCAGAGCAAGGAGCTGCATGAAGCTTGGCTGGTGAAACTTAGAACCGGTAAGCAGCCATTGGCTACAACTCGGGTATGCAGCAAGCACATACGCGAGGAAGATGTCTGCTACGGCGCCAGGAATGCGCGATGTTCGGTGAGTAGCAGAAAACGCGCAATTAGACGCTCGCCCGCGCCCGCTACCCGGCTAATGTCATGACGGTTTGGTCTATGAACTTGATGCTAGATACTGGCAAGTTCACTGGAACAGAAAGGGAGCGGTAAGACGCACATTAAAAAAAGGCATGGCATATGGTCATGTTTGTGTTATGAATCAATGCACTAGCTGGTTTACGAAAAAGAAGCAGAAGGAAATCCCACGCTGAGAAGACCGATTAACGTACAGCGTGACGCAACTTGAGAAATATTGAAATGTCCAAGAACTTAGAAGACAAAAAAAGATTGAATCCTCGCGGCGGCACATCACAGTCGTCGTAGGCGTCGAAGTCTCTATAACGAAATTATTTTTGAACAGTTCTCATAGCGTCCACGCAACAGTGCTTGCTAGTGTACTGTCAAATGTTCATATGCTGCGGCCTAAAGCTCACGGTACGGTGCGAAAACGCGCTCACTCCGAAAGCAAAACATTGTGCGCGGACATGCATGCAGACGCGCAGTCGGTTGTTGCGAACCCGTGCAATTGAGGCTTCATTCTGTTATGCTCCATTTGGTTATACACTCAGCCGACTATAAGAACATATTTCACATAGTTTACTCTCAGCGTTTGCCTACCTTTCACGCAAGAAGCCGGTTCGGGAGACTCCATCGCGGCGACCACGCGCAGTGGCGTTCACGGTACGTATTCCGTAAAGAGATAGCGTCTGTAAATGATTCTGTGCTTTCAGTTTACCCAAGATTATTATATCGACAGTTAAAAACTTCCCTCGTTTCGAGAGTGCCTATATAAATGTCCAGAAGGGTTGCCGCGTGGTGTTTTTATTAAGCGCCGTAAGCGAAACCTATGAGGAGCGCGCCACGTGATCCCTCATACTACGCAACGAAGGCGCTCCCGACAGATGGCGACTCCGTAACTCATCGCCCCCATTAATGGTCGTACTCTCGGATGAGGCCTCCTGTGCTGGAGTTACGGGAAAAAAGTCGTGGCGCCACCTCCTGGTGTGAGCGTGGAAATGAGTAGTACGAAGTCTCACTTCCTGCCTCGGTTAGAGCTAGCAATTTGTCTTTCTTGATCAGAGACGTAGACAAGATCATCCTAATACAGTTGATCACCTCGTTAGCCAAACTTGCCATGCAGAAAGCAGAAGCGAGCGCTACGCCGGCGCCGCGCCCTACGACGCGAGTTAATTATCGGGACTACTGTTACGCCGTGAATTGTCACGAACAAGAAGGACTGCGTCACGAGGTTCAGTTTTACCAACGCCCATTCCCATCGTATGAACCAGAGAGGCGAGAGCGCAGGATACAGGCTCAACGCACTGGGAAAGCCAAAATACGTGTACTTCGCGAAGGCCGCTCGCGTGAGAAGTAGCGCCAGGACAGCCGAGCAACAACGAAAGAATTTGCAGCCACAAATTGGCGATAAAAAAAAAAACGCGTTGCGAATTATCATGCGTATGTGACAGGCATATTTTTTCACCGCCCTAAATTTAGGTGACACCCCGTACCCGGGCACATGGGGGTTGGACCCTCCCGCGTCTAACCGTGCGCGGCTTAGCCGTGTCTGGGGAAAAGGGGATCCTGGGGGTTGAGCCAATGCCGGGTGTTTGGACCTTTACGGTCCCTCGGCGGCGGCAACACCCCTTTGGCCTCGGCTTCACGTAGACGGCACCCCCGGACTGACCCACCCACGGGAAATCGGTAGTTGCCTTTTCCTGTCTCTCTCTCCCACCAGCCTTCGTCTTTCTCTTACTTTTCATCTTTCCTGTCTTCTCCTAGCTTCCGATTACTTTCACTTTTTCCAGGCAGCAAGGGTTAACCTTCTGTGAATAGCCAACCTAGGTTATCTCATATTTGGTTATAGTGATAACGTACAGCTGGCGTTTGCAGGACCTGTTTTTACAGTCCCTGCAGCGTCCCCTTGTAGGGCTCCACGGTGGGTGGCTGGCGTTATTGCCGAAAATTACATTATTCTATGGCTAGTTCCTTTCCTCGCCTTCCCGATCACCCTCAGAAAAGAGGGCACACCGAAGATGTTTTCCAGTTCTTTGGACGTCAAAGACCGAACTTCCCACGGTGCCATGTGATCCACTCAGCAAAATCCGATAAACAAGTACGAAATATTTCCTCTTTTCTAGTTTCCAAGTCCTTAACTGATGTCCTTGGTCCAGGCTACAAGGTATCAAGGCTGGCAAGTGGTGATCTCCTGTTAGAGCTGCATGATCAGAAACCATACGAAAAGTTGCCCAGTCTAGTATCATTTGGGGATGTTCCATTGACAGTAACTCCACACCGCACTCTGAACACCACCCGCAGCGTTGTCTCTGATGATGATTTGCTCCAGCTGACAGAGGCTGAGCTCTTGGAGGGCTTCAGTGAGCAGAATGTTGTCAATGTCAGAAGAATTAAGATGAGAAGGGATGGTAAAGAAATTCAAACGGAGCACCTAATAATCACCTTTGGTTCAAATGTCCTGCCCGAGTCAATCGATGCCGGGTACATAAAGCTCCGTGTTAGGCCATACGTGCCAAATCCACTCCGATGTTTCAAGTGCCAGCGTTTCGGCCACAGTTCGCAGAGCTGCCGAGGCCGTCAGACTTGCGCGAAATGCAGCGCCCATGAACACACCTCTGAAGGTTGTGAGAATTCTCTCCACTGCGTAAACTGGGATGGGGAGCACGCCGCGTACTCGCGGTCGTGCCCATCCTGGAAGAAAGAAAAAGAAATTGTAACTATCAAAGTAAAAGAGAATATATCATTCAAGGAGGCACGGAGGCGGGTTTCATACCTGCCCAAGAAAAGCTTTGCCGATGTAACGCGTCAGGGGGCAGCGACACAACGGCCTCCGGCGGCTGTCAAACCCACAAGCAGTGAGTCGGCAGTTACGCCATCTGCCCCCGCGGCGGTTGCAGCTAGCGCTGCTCCGTCAACCGAGAAGGAACCATCGACCCTGAAGGCGGGTGCAGCCGAGGCTGCCTCAACCTCCCAGGCCCCTTCCAGCACTGGCAATAGCCAGCGTAGCCCAATCCCACAGGCAGCCCCATCAACATCCGGGCTGGTGGGTGCAGGGGCCTTGTCCTCCGAGGCGAGGCTCTCTGAGCAAACTTCTCGCTCACAAGAGCTCGTGTCCGGCGCCTCCCAAAAGGCAATGGACACTACACCTATCGTCACGGCGCACCAAGCGCCTAAGGGGCGGCGAGGTTCCCTCGAACGCTCCAAAAAGGACAACATCCCCGTTACAGGGCGGGAAAGAGCTCTGTAATAAGGCACCACTTCTGTTTCTGTATACACAGCACCAATTTACTTTAAATATGGATACACAAATCATTCAATGCAACGTCAGAGGTCTTCTTAGAAACCTTGATGATATGCAAGAACCCATCCACAAACACAATCCAAAAGTTCTGTGTTTACAGGAAACATACTTAAAATCCAAACACACAAACCTTCTCCGAAAGTATGTTACGTTTCGCAAAGATCGCGATGATGCCGTCGCATCATCGGGTGGTGTTGCCATTGTCACTCATAAAAGTATAGCCTGTCAACCTTTACAGCTACAAACGTCCCTTGAAGCAGTGGCGGTTCGTGCTGTTCTCCTGAACAAACTCATCACCATTTGCTCGCTTTACATACCCCCACATTACAAACTAACTAAACATGAATTTCAGTCCTTCATAGATGAATTGCCTGAACCTTATATTCTTGGCGATTTCAATGCGCACAGCTGCCTGTGGGGCGACTCTCGTATAGATGCGCGAGGTCGTCTTGTTGAACAGTTCCTTTTTTCTTCTGGTGCGTGCCTGCTGAATAAGAAGGAACCCACATATTACTCTCTTGCAAACAGAACCTTTTCATCAATAGATCTTAGTATAGCTTCCCCGTCTATACTGCCCGAACTCGAATGGGAAATTACGAACAATCCTTACGGGAGCGACCACTTCCCCATACTGCTAAGAACATCTAAAGAAAATGAATATCCTCCACAAGCTCCTAGGTGGAAGATAGATACAGCCGACTGGGAGAAATTTCGAACTCTCACTAGCATCTCATGGGCTGATATGTCTTCTTTAGAAATTGATGCTGCTGTGGAGTATTTTATAGCATTCATAAGAGATGCCGCATCAAAATGCATATACAAAGTAAGTGATTTGGCACGCAAACGATGTGTACCGTGGTGGAACAACGAATGTAGGATCGCTCATAGGAAACAGAACAAAGCGTGGGGATCGTTACGCGCCTCTTCCATTGCAGATAATCTTATTAACTTCAAAAAAAGTAGTCTCAAGCCAGGAGAACGCGCCGACAGGCCAGAAGAGAGAGTTGGCAGAAGTTTTTATCGGGTATCAACTCTTATACAGATGAGGCGAAAGTCTGGAACAGGGTGAATAGGATAAAAGGACGACAAACATATTCACTCCCTCTGGTAAACACAGAAGGCGATACCCTGCTTGATCAGGCAGACTCACTTGGGGAGCACTTTGAGAGCGTGTCAACATCCACCAATTATTCAAAACCCTTTCTCAAATATAAACAAATAGAATAATGTAAGCCACTCATAAGAAAGTGTCGGAAGAATGAACAGTTCAACCGTCATTTCAGTATTGCAGAGTTGAGAGCTGCCTTGAGCGCATGCAAGAGCTCTGCACCGGGATCTGATAGAATCATGTATGAAATGCTAAAAAACTTACACAATGATACGCAAGTTACACTACTTACACTTTTCAACACTATCTGGGATGCAGGGTACCTTCCAACCGCGTGGAAAGAAGCCATTGTTGTCCCTGTTTTGAAACAAGGCAAAGACCCTTCCTCAGTGGCAAGTTACCGTCCGATAGCCCTCACAAGTTGCATTTGTAACGTATTTGAAAAAAATGATAAATCGGAGACTCATCCATTTCCTTGAACTGAGCAAAATGCTTGATCCCTATCAGTGCGGCTTCCGAGAAGGGCGCTCCACAACCGACCATATTGTACGTATTGAAGGAAATATCCGTGATGCATTTGTACACAAACAGTTTTTCTTATCGATATTCCTCGATATGGAGAAGGCGTACGACACAATCTGGCGCTACGGGATCTTGAGAGATTTGTCAGAAATGGGCATTCATGGTAATATGCTAAACCTAATAAAAAGCTACTTGTCCAATCGTACCTTCCGGGTAAAAGTCGGCAATGTGCTGTCACGTCCTTTTACACAAGAAACTGTTGTACCCCAGGGAGGCGTGCTCAGTTGCACACTCTTCATTGTTAAGATGACAACACTTCGTGCTTCCTTACCATCGGCTATTTTGTATTCCCTCTACGTGGACGACATTCATATAGGTTTCAAATCCTGTAACCTCGCAGTGTGCGAGAGACAGTTACAGCATGGTTTCAACAAGGTGTCAAAGTGGGCAGAGAAAAATGGATTTAAAATCAATCCTTACAAGAGTTCTTGTGTTCTGTTTACAAGAAAGAGAGGCCTGGTTCCGGATCCTTGCTTAGAACTGTGTGGACAACAGATACCTGTAAACAAAGAGCACACATTTCTAGGTGTTATACTTGACAATAGACTCACGTTCGTCCCACACATTAAACATATTAAAGAAAAATGTCTGAAAACAGTGAACCTAATGAAACTTCTATCGCAGACTACGTGGGGTAGTGACAGGAAGTGCTTAATGGACCTCTATAAGAGCCTGATTCGGTCATGATTACATTATGGTGCCGTGGTCTATCATTCTGCCGCCCCGAGCGCGCTAAAGATGCTAGACCCTGTTCACCATTTAGGCATCCGCTTAGCCACGGGCGCCTTCAGAACAAGTCCCATTGAAAGTTTATATGTAGAATTGAATGAGTGGTCACTTCATCTGCCGAGAACATACATCAGCCAAACATATTTTCTGAAAGTCCACTCTAATCCTCACATCCGTGTTTTAATACCGTTAACGATATGACATATGCTACACTCTTTCGCAATCGTCCCTCCGTAAGACAGCCTTTCTCGCTGCGTGTGAGGGAGCTTAGTGAAGAAATGCATGTCCCACTCCTCAAGCTTCGCCTTATGCATCCAGCCAAGCTGCTACCTCCTTGGGAGTGGCAGCTGATGCAATGCGATATATCTTTCATTCAAATTACAAAGCACGCTCCAGAGATTGAAATCCAAATGCATTTCCGGGAACTCCAGTACAAACACTCCTGCACGGAGTTCTACACAGACGCATCGAAGTCACACGACGGGGTGTACTATGCAGCCGTCGGTCCATCCTTCTTGGAATCCGATGTACTGCATCCGGAAACTAGTATCTTTACGGCTGAGGCTTACGCACTATTGTCGGCTGTGAAGCCTATCCGGAAATCAAAACTCCAGAAATCAGTTATATGTACGAACTCCCTTAGTGTTGTGAAGGCCTTGATGTCATTCTGTAACCACAAAAATCCAGTAATTAATGAACTCTATTCCGTTTTGTGTAAAGCGTATATATGTAACCAGCATGTCATCATATGCTGGGTGCCAGGTCATAGGGGCATCGAAGGAAATATTCTGGCGGACCAGATGGCCACGTCAGGTGCATCGCATTCTGTTAAGCCCACCGCTGCAGTCCCTGTCACAGATCGAAAGCCCTTCTTACGGAGTAAACTACGGAACCACTGGCAGCGCCTGTTGGACGCGGAAACAAATAATAAGCTCCACGTGAGAAAGCTACAGTTAGGATTCTGGCCCTCTGTAAGAAAATCACGCCGAACAGATGTCCTATTCTGTCGTCTCAGAATAGGGCACACATTTGGCACCCATAATTTTCTACTCACCGGAAATGACCCTCCAACCTGTGGTAGATGCGAGGCAAGGCTTACCGTCCTCCACGTACTCCTGGAGTGCCGGAAAGCCGAAACGGAGAGAAAGAAACATTTTCCGCTTACATACCGTCACTACATTCCTCTTCACCCGGCTATGTTTCTTGGCAGAGAACCGCTTTTTAACATCAAGGCAGTCCTCTATTTCTTAAATGATGTTGTTCTACATGTCATAAGCCCATTAAATTCGTAGCGCATCGTCTTTCCAGAAGATACCGCTGTGATAGTTGTTTTGTATAGCACATGCCTCTAGGCCCTTGTGTTTTAAGGGCTCTAATGAGGCCGTAGTGCTGTAGCGAATCTTAGAATCTTATACACTTTTATATGGTATCATTATTTCGCAATGCACATTAATGCTCATAGTACACGTCTTTTGTCATCGCCATAATCTTATTGCATGTAGATTTTACGTACTTTACAGCGACTATTTTAGGCCCTTTTACAGCCACGTCACATCAACTTCATGGAATTCATAACTCCACTGCAAACTCATCAACACTGGCTTGGCGCTCTTTGGCCATACCTGGCCCTTGCGCCAATAAACACACATTCATTCATAAATTTAGGTCGCATGTGATACAAATCGCACTCGCCGCAACAGGCCTGCGGCGTGCGATCGCCAACTTGGTCACACGTTGCGATCGTGCGACCAAGTCACATAGCGATCGACGCTATATTTTAGATGGACACATCAAAAAATTCACCGACGATTACGATACTTTCAATGCGAAATTTGAGCAGAGCTCTATAAGTGTTTTCATTTCGCGATATATTGAGGCATCGCACCTATTACCGCACCGATTGGCAGAGCCGCGACGCGCGGCGCTAATTATAGACCGGCCACACAGTTGCCGCTTGCCGGCAACTGGAGCTTATGCAACCGTAATCTTTACTGGGAAACACTTGCGGTGAACGCTATGCGCGAAGGCGAGATTTCTGGTTCTTGTTACAGCGAAGCTGTTAAGGGCTAGTTCCCCCAGGATGTTGTCCATATTTGGACAGAAAACTCCCCTTACGTGGGCCGGTCCCAAAGATAGTGCAATGCCGGGCCGACCCGCAGCAGAGGTGAATCAGGCGTTAAGCACTCCCCATACGTGGCCCAATCCCGAAGATAGTGCGATGCCGAGCCGACCCGTGGCGGAGGTGCAGTTCACCATTAAGGGGCCCACGTACACAACTTTGATGGTCATTCTTTATAACATAGTCGAAGGGAACTGAGTTTTTTACCTTCCCCCGCTCGGCCGGCGCCGCCGCTGCCGCGGATGCGCTGACGTGAGCGCCATTTGGTGTTGCTTCAAGGTGGCTTTCTCCGCTGTCCTCCTCGTGCTCTTTTCGCTATCGCCGACTTTCCCCCGCTATCCTCCGCGTTCGCTCTTTCATCCTTCGCTGTGCTCGTTCGCTCGGGTACGATGGTAGGAAGAGGGGCGCCGATGCGCGCCGACGCTCAGAGCAGGAACAGGCGCCACAGAGCTGCGCTCTAAAATAAGAAAAAAAAAAGAGAAATGAAAGACATGAGAAGGGGAGAAGATCAGTCGGAACTGCGCCGAGAGCTATTTCGCGGTCGGCTGCATCGTGACTGGCGACGAGGAAGCGGCAGGGCGTTCTTTATCTCATCGGCAGCGCTCGGCCAGCAGCATGCATTTTCGCCATCATCCCACGAGAGCCGACCTTGTTCACCCAATGCACGCTTGAGAGCAGCACGATACCACTGCGCAAGCGCTCTGTCACGTGGCTTTTCTCATATTTCGCGGGCTTTCTTTGCAACCAAGAAAGAAGGACTACGTGAGACGTATCGTAAAGGAAACAATTCGATCGGTGGTTTCTGAAGGTGCTCTACAAATCTTCGTATCATACTTGGAGTCCTCAGCTAATAATTAAGAAGTTGGGTAATTAAACTGAATTAATTAGTGAGTTATTGGGAAAACAAAAAAAAAATGTCTGAGTTACTATGGGCTATTGCAAATAGTATGCGTTCGGTTCAATTAGCTTCCGACGCGCCTTTCATTTTTAAATTCTCGGCTCAATTTATGTGGGACACCCTGTACATGAAGCTGAATGCGCAATCATTCATTTGTCACCGCGTACAGGTGTGTTTCATGCAAATTTCGGACCTATGAATTGCCGATGAGTGCATTTTCGCGTACCCCTCAGAGCGACTGCATCGGTCGCGCAATAACACGAACTAACATTAATTGTTACGCAGCATCCTGCAGATACGTTTTAGGAGTTTAATATACATGTGTTCACTCGCAACTAATAACACGTGCGTCATGCAAATCATTCACAAAAAATATTGTGCATGGTCAGCCTTCCTGTTTCTCGCCGGCGGTGGCTGACATGCCGACGATTGAAAGTTGCACCGGCGCGCTCGTATACGTTCGAAATCCGGCACGCACGTTCACTCGTGCCCCACCTCCTTTCTTAGGATACAACCGTGAAGGAAACACGACTGTGAACTGTCTCGAAGACTTGCCCATAACGCGGTTGTAGGCCACAAGAAGCGGGTGTTGATGCGAGAATAACTGAGAGGCGAAGGTCGCCGGGCAATTTTCCCAAAACGAAGTGAGCTTTGTATAATTTGATCGTGCACGCATTTCGTTGCTTTTCCATTATGGAGACGAAAATATTACACAGAGAAATTCGGCTCGAGAGAACGTCGCAGCGCTTCCCTATAACTCGATGTCGTGTACGACGCATGTTGTAACTGTAGTTGCAGCATGCCCAAATACACGAAACTTCTTTGACAGCGTATACAATCCGCCTTGCTATGTTTCCTCCATATGTGTAGTGTGGAAGGGAGGAAGATACTTTCCAGGTTCTTAGTATTCTGAAATGAGTGGCGCAAGTTACACAACCGAAAGTGGGGGATTTCGCTAGCGGCAGCTCACTTTGCACTACTCTATGCTGCGATGGCGGGCGATATAGTATAGTCACTTTTGTCACAGAGCCGCCTGGGCGGCGCAGGAGGCATATCGCGGAAGCTGGCACAACCGTGATGACTAAGCAGCTCGTTTTACGATGGATCCTGCGCATGAGGCGCATTCACGCAGTGCTTAAAAAGTCCGATACGAAAGGGTAGCGTTTCAGAGCGCTGGTTTTTCTGCACGAAACGTACAGTCTCCCTTGTGGCTCATTCCATACTCCTGCAAATCTGTGCGTTCTTCGATGATAAATATTTCATTTCCGCTTCACATCTTTAAGAATGTAGCTAAGAAGTCGTTTTTATTCTCCTTTTTATGCAGCTTGGCTGACGACTTTCAATGTGTCGCTATTTTCGCGACTCAAAGATTTCTGAAAAGTTCTCATGCGGTGACAAAAGCTGCGTACTTACTATCAGTTGGACTGGTTCGATACCTCAGGCAAAAAAGTCTTAGAGGGTGTTGGCTGGTCGGATATGTATTACACCTTCCAAATTGAGCAAACGCCAAAGCCCAAACAACATGTCCAACAGCGAGGCAGCTCGCTGTGTTTCTTTCACTGAGTCAGAAGAAAGTCATCATCGAGACCCTCGAATCCTTAAACAGCTACTATTCTTGTGGACTGCATTAGAAGTTTGCTAGAACTTGCAAAGGGCAAGTTACGTTGTTTTTTTCTGTGATGGACTGAACACAATGAAAAGCGTAGGAAAGCTAACGATGAACTAGCCTTCAACATATTGAACGGAGGCGAGTCTCCCCACAAAATTTACAGTGCCTTCAGCAAAGGTCTGAATTCTTTTGGAAGTGACGTGGGGCTGTTAGTGACCGATATATTTTCGAACATGCTGTTTGTTCTTAAAACCTTAAAGAACAGCATAAATACCTTGGCATTTCGTAGCATGTCTTTTTACGGGAAGTGAGGAACATCGGCTCACATTTTCAGATAGTTTGGAATCGGTGCTCGAGCAGTACGAAGTGCTGAAGGCATGCTTCAGGAATGAAGCTGGACTTCGGCCAAGTGGTGCTGTTCTTCGGAACAGGCTATTCAGGGCACTTTCGGACAAGAAAATGAGAGCCAAGATGCTCTTTCTGCGAAGCTCAGTGGAACTTTTTGTCGTATTTCAGGCAATTTTCCAGAGGCAAGAACCTCTGATTCACATTGTTCATTCGGAGTATGTGAGCTTAGTGAAAAAGCTGATAAGCCGCTTCACGAGGCACGAGTTTTACTCTTCAATGCCTGACGAACAACTAAAGCATCTCCACGCCGAGGCAACGGAGAATCCCAAGCAAGTGCCCGAAAATGGACTTGACACAGAACAAGAAATGCAGACCTGGGGCCCAAAATAAGAGAAATTATTCAGGATGGGTGTCCAGGAATTTTATATTAATTGTTACTGCAAACCACCTCGTGAAGCGCAGCTTCCGCTGGACAATACGCTGCTGATATATTTGCGCGTTCTTGACCCATGCCTCTCTCTTCGTATGGAGCATTCTGTTGAGTCATTGAAATACGTGGCTATTTGTCTACCCCAAGTTATCAAGACCGAGCAGGTATGGCATTAGTAGCAGATGAGTTAGCATTTCCTTCACTGCCGGCCTGAGGTTGAAGGCCTCTCTTTCCGCAACACTCCAGTAGATAGTTATTGGGATTCTAGCTTCGTCTCTGATCGCCACTTGTTTTGGTGGGCACAGGTTAGCCCAATAAAGAGTTAACGTTCTGAAACCACGCTTTTGACAGCGCGTCATTCTACGCCGTCATGAAAACGGGATAATATTGTCGGAAGACAATGTACAGGCTTGTCACCTGTACTTGAATTGTGCGCTCGAAACTTGAGTGCTCCTCGTGCATTTAGAGTCCCCACCAAACCTACTTAGTTAACCTGTAGATTAGAGTGCCTGCAAATGAAGGCTGCTCGTTCCGTTGCAAAAATTTTCATCCTCCAAGTATTTCCGCTATTAAGAGGAAGCTTTAGCTCGGGCCCAACTCCGACGCGGCCTATTCAAATACATGTAAAAACGCAAAAACGTTTTTCTGAGATATGCCCTGGACCGATTTTAATGAAATTTGTTGTATTTGAGAGAGAAAGTTAAATACTAGTGACTGTTGGAAGCGGAATTTCGATTTAGGGCCTGAATTTTGTTAAAAGAATTTTCAAAAATTCGGAAGTTTGAAAAAAATAGATGCACGAAGTTTAAAAATTCATAGCTCTGCATCAAAAACAGATATCGCGGTCCTGTGAACGGCATCCATTAGATCATTCAAAGCGGACAAATTCTATATGTTGTTTTACATCTTACGTGAATTTGTTACGTCGGTTACAAGGGTTCTGCAAAAGTTGTATTTCCCTATTACTAAATTTTATTTATATTCATGTGTGGCATATCAATATTGTCCGCTTTAGATGTACTATTAGATACAATTCACAGAATTGTATTATCATTTTTTGTTGTTGAGTTACAGAGTTGAAAACTTGATAGTTTCATTTTTTGAAAATTTTCAATTTTTGCAAATTTTTAATAAAAAATTCACAACCTAACTCGAAATTTCGAAACCAACAGTCACTAGATTTTAAGTTTTTTTTTTAAATGCAACAAACCTCAAATTTGGTGCAGTGGTTGCCGAGAAAAACGAATTCTCCTTTTACATGTATTTAGATAGGAGCACCCGAGCTAAAGCTTCCTCTTAAGAAAGAGTTGGGCTTCTCTCACTAGATACAAGAAGAAAAATCGCCCGTCCCGCATATTAGAGCGCAGCTCTTAATTAGGCGCCATTTCCTGCGCTTAGCGTCAGCGTCCCTCGATGTCTTGCTTCGGCGTCACCGAGCGAACGAAAAGAATTGCTCTCTTGAGGTTTGCATCAGTTGGGGGCCAACGACGCTGCATCGTTAATTGTCACATTGGTCTCGAAAGACGTTCGATTAGGCAGCCATCATATCTCAAATATGGCCTTGCTTGGGCTGTCAACGAATTCGGTGAGCTCGTGGTTTGTATGTGGGATGCTAGTATCTACATGTGTGTGGGTGGCAGAAGGAGGTATATGTATGTTGCAGGTATTCTGATAACCAGGTAGCGGGGGGTGTGGGGAGGCTCCCACTAAGTTTTAACGAAACCTTCTCCCCCTTCCCCGCCCCCCCTCTGACTTTAAGCTCCGGTTCTTCGTAAATATGCATGCAGCGACAACTTCCGTCTACATTTTACGCTTTGCATTATTATTCATCCTGTGTTTTGTGGTATTACAGCTAAATTTGAATGCAACACCAAGAAGTCCCAACTATCTGAGTAAATTGCGTCTCTGTAGGAGTTGAAAAAAAAAAGAATGGGTACGCTGTGTCAGGGACGTAGCCAGACTGGAGCACGTGAAAGGTCTTGTGCGTTCTGCAGATGGTGCATGTACACTAAGGCACAGAAATTACGTATCAAAATACAAAAATCACGATCATTCATGCATTAGAAAGCTTACATGCCTAACTTGTGCTAAAGCTAGTGGATCTCTTACAGTCTAATTTTGCAGTCGTGGTCGCTCGCTAATCGTAGGGGGGCCCGTTTGTTTTGCAGAGGGTGTTTGGGCACTAGGGTAAAGAATTGTCACATTGGTCTGAAAAGACGTTCGCTTAGGTAGCGACCATCTCTCAGAAACAGCCGTGCTTGGGCTGTTAACGAATCCTGCGAGGTCGTGATCTGTATGTGGGATGCTTGTATCTAGAAGTTTGTGAGAGGCAAAAGTAGGTATATGTATGTTGCATGTATTGCTGATATTTGTATCGAAGTATGTATCACTATTGTATGAAATGTGATATTTGCGTATCAATATACACAAATCACGATTATTCATGCATTAGAAAGCTTGCATGCCCAACTTGTGCTAAAGACGGTCTAATTTTGCAGTCGTGGTCGCTCCCTAATCGTAGTGGGCCCGTTTGTTTTGCAGAGGGCGTTTGGGCACTAGGGTAAAGAATGCCTGCCACCCCCCCCCCCCCCCCACCCTCCTAATGCTGGCACCTGAGACTGCCTTGTGACGCTAGAGCCCGTCGCGCTCGTAGATGGTTGGGTCCAGGCTACTGTGCATGCCTCAGACTCCTGTGCTTGCCCTCCCTATGGAAACGGACGCGTTCTGCCATGGTCAAAGGGGTTGCAGATCCCTTTGTGTCGCTGCCCGAGTCACTTCACGTCAATTCTGGACTGTACGTGTCGAACGGTCCATAGTAGAGAAAGCGTGAAATTTCTTCGACAAACTGCGCACTTGTAGGCCTTATAACTACTGATGAGCACCGGTATGAGTTTGTTGGATTATACGTGCTACGACAGAGTGAGCTCTCTCAAGCGCGACTACTTCCACTCGGATGGACAAACGCACTCGCACATCTACGCCTCTCCGAACGCTGTGTGCGAGGCTAAATTTAGCCCCGATTGCGTCATGCGTGGCGCGACAACTGCGCCATCTGCGCCTGCGACGCATTCATGATCGAGAAATTGCTGTTTTCTTCTACACAACGATGGCAAAGTAAGGCGCGTGGTTAGTACGGGTGGAAGGATGACATAAGACCTTTTCGTTACACGCGGTTTTAGCAAGTGATCCCCTCTGAGCAATTCTAATGACGTTTCACATCAAAAGGGGGAAAGGAATGCTAAAGCAGTATGACGACTTTGATGACTTTGTATAATTTTGAACGTGTAGTACAGCGCGGGTGAAGGCAAAGGCAAAAGATACGAAGGGAGCAGCAAAGCACTTCGTTGCCAGCTGCGTTCGTCTTTCTGCTCCCTTCCGCTCATTTCAAATGAAGCAACGCTGTGCTGAAAGGAAAAAAAAAAAGGAAATGTGGGTCACGAGTGTCAGCTCTGTGCGCACAGTTTCACAAAGCCAGTGTGGCACCCGCGCTCCGCGTTCGCTGTCCCGCGCGGCCCCGGATAACCCGCGAAGGTCCCGACATGCGCTCGGAGCCTCGCGAGGTAACGCGAAGCGGCGAGCCGAAAGAATCTCCCCTCGCGAAGGGCCCGGATTAATGTGACACGAGACGAGCCCTATACCCACATCACGTCAGACAAGGGGCTCCACACACAACACGCTCTGGTTGTTTTGTTGCCTTCCGCTGGTCTCTCTTGACCAAACACGCTACGGTGAGGCTATTCGGCTCGGAGCCGATGTGGAAATTGTATCTCGGACTGCGACTGCCGTACTGCAAGCGTTGCACCACCGGCGCGCGATGCCGAACAAAGGTGCGGCTCCGGCA